>NW_027305530.1:0-300000 GCF_039555335.1 Amphiura filiformis
CATTCAACTCCTTGCACAGTGATAGAGACTTTTTTGGATTTAGCATGAAGCCGAATAGCTACCAGTTTTGAGGGATATATCGATTGTTTCAGAACATACAAGTATTACAAATAATTGGGGCACATTTACTTCTATAATATTCATTTCAAATGAGTGGTTATGAAAGTTCTCAAGGATTAATGGAATGGTGCTAAGATTTTCAAACGATGTTTTACTCAGAACAGCAATTTTGCGTATTCGGCACTCTGCCGTGTTCATATTCATAACGCATATACATTTGCCAATTGACCCAAACTTTCATCTATACTTACCACTGCTCTTGTCACAGTTCTCACCAGTCCATCCTGGATTACACACGCAGGTATATTGATTGGCGCCATCCTGACATTGCCCGTTGATACATGGGTTGCTTGCACAGTTGATGGCTGCAAGAAAATTGGTAGTTTATAAAACCTAGCGTCTGGTAAAGGTACCGGATCTGTAGCCCATTTCACAGTCTATTGGTGAGATACATGTATTAGAACGTATATATACAGTCATGCAGTGCCGGCTGGTGGTAGTTTTTTTTACTTGGTGCAAATCGGCGCGAAGCGCTGGCCGGGGTACTTGTGCGACGCAAGGGGCTGTCTGAGGGGGGATGTGCCCCCCTCAGAAATTGAGAAATTTTGAAAAATGAAGTCAAAATGGTGCAATTTGGTGCATGCTTTTAGGGCAAATTTTCAACAACAAAAAATCCTCATCTGGAATATGACAAACACTGAACATAAATAGGTTAAAAACCGAGAGCCTTGATTCTTCAAATAAAACTTACCTTATATTGTCATTGTGCAGAAAAGCGATTTTGAAACAAATAGTCGACAGAAGTCATCTTGAAATTGAATAAATTTGCAAGCTGGTATATTTCTAGTTTCAATAGCTTTTTTGGCGTATGATGCATGCATCAGCACACCAAAAATATATAGGGTGCAATAAATGAAGTTATTGCTTCTGCATGAGGTTACATTATTATACAGTTTCTGTTTGAACAATATTTTAACATAATTGTGGCACTGACTCACCCTGAGAGATCACACACCATGACACTTTCTCTAAACTTAATCCAAAAACCTTGAAACCACAATAACTTTCTTACAATAAAACACAGATATTCGGATATTTGTGAATAAACAAGCTGATGTCTAGACTCCACAGAAACCTCAACTTTTTTACTATTTAGTAAAGAAATTCTTGTTGACTCTGTGGGCCCACTAGATGTTGAAATGTGTTGAAGATTTTGAAAAGTTGGAGCAAACCTGTTTTCTGCACCAAGGTGTAGTGTAGGGGTCGCACAGAAGCCAATGGAAAATCTTTTATAGCATATGGCCGTAGGTTAGTGTGGAAGAGATAGGGCTTTGTAGAGCAGAACTAGATTTGCATCACTTTGAGGTTGCCAGTTTAATATTTCTATGTTGTACACTGGACAAAAACTTTAAAATCCCTATGATACATGGTTCGGACTCACAGAATAAGCTAGAATAGCCATTATTTAATGGAATGTTTAGGGTTTTATTGTATTATTGTTCTGTAGTAGTGTTCAGTTAGATTTAATTGAAAGATACAAATGTCCTTTGATGTTTACATCACACAGTTGACCAATTAAGCAAAAAATTACCTGAGGAAGCACATTGCAATGGAAGGATTACACAATTACAACACTTTTTGGTGGTGTCTTGGTATCACAAAATGAGATTAAAGATACTAGTAAACTTAATTGTTTGAACAAAAACTTTAAACTCTCACTGTGACATGTTCAGATAAGTCTCATGCTTGAGAAAACACAACTCAATATTTGATGTGTTTACCCCTTGTCAGCTCAAGGTCACGAATACGACGTGACATTCCCTCGACTAGGGTTACCAAGGTTCCTTGTGGAATATCTCAACAGCAAAGCAATGAGGGCGTGTCTAAGTTCCTGCAGGGTGATTGGTTGGTTGTCAATATTACCTAACCTGCGAGATACTTCTGCCCATAAGTTCTCTATAGGGTTCATATCCGGGCTCAAAGCCGGCTAATCCGGGTGTTCTACATTCTCATTTTCAAGGAATTCCCTCACGCACCGGGCCGGCTGGCTCTGTGCGTGTCATCTTGGATCAAAAATTGTCCCGAAGTCTCTTGTTGCAAACGGAAGCATAACGGTATCAAGAACATGAATTTATCTGTCCTGATTCATGTGTGCTTTTAGCATTTATAGGTGTGATTTCGACCTACTGTGGATGCTCCCCATACTGTGATTCCACCACCACCTCCCTGGACTCTAGGTAGGATACAATCCTCAAGCAGGGCTTGACCAACCTATCTTCGGCCTTGAATTGGCCATCTTGTTTGTAGAGGAGGAATCGGGCCTCGTCAATGAAGATCATATTACGCCAGTGGCCTATATACTATCAAATCCCTGTGTCCTGTGACCGACGCAAGCGTGCATGCCGATGTCTTTGCAGACATATCGGCTTTCTTATTGGTCGTCTTGCGCGAAAACCTGCACTAATCAGTTTCTGGTATCAGGCGCGTTTAAGGACTTCAGTCATTCTGTTCGTAGCCCAGATGCAGGCTTCGTGCGGCCATTGCAGCAATGTCTCGGGAGAGATCGGTCTTCCCTGGCGGTTGTCTTTTGGGGCCGACCTGACCATGTTCTAGATGTAGTAGTTCCGGTCTCTTGACGTCTCTTCAAAATGTCAGACACTGCACCTTGTGTAATTCCGATAGCGGCACCAATATTCTTCTGTTTGTAGCCGCGATTACGCAAGTCAATGACGCGGGCGTGTACATCTGCGCTCAACTCGCACCCCATGATCAGAAATATCGTATACAACAGACAGAAGCAACAAAGTAAAGTTAGTTTCTTCACACGGTAATGCAAAAACCAATGTAACCTTATGAATCATATCGCTAAAATAACTGTGAAAAAGATGCCCGATGGTTTATTGGCTAGGCATAAGAAGCAATTGTCCTACATTACGTAATGTGTGATATGGAATGGTACCTAAAATCTTGCCAAACAGCCGTGATCCATTTTGCATGACTGTCGGGTCATTGATGGTAAGAAATCTGCACTTAAAAACAGGGCTATGCAAAATAATAAAAAATATTCCAAACTTTTGTCCATGACTGTATTTTGTCTTACAAAATCATGTTCCTGCTTTTATGAACGCCTTAGGGTCCAGAAACATAAATTAATTAAAGAACTTAAAGGCAATTCCAAATAGACTTAGAAATAGGCGTCCTATCATTTGCACAAACAATCATTGTACTGATGACAATCTCAAATTTCACCATTCGCTTCTTTCTTCTGGAAAGAGTTTTCACCTACTCTGTTCCACTTTCATTTTGACTGAACTGTCGTGTTTTCACAAGAACTTTTTGAAGCACATCCCTCACATATCCTTTTTTTGGAATTCTGGATACTTTCATTAACTCAGTGGTTGATGTAGTTTTTTCTCTGCCTAAAATATGCTAGGGCAATTGTTCTATTTTTGATAGCACTTTGTGCACTGTATTAATCAGTGTTTCTACAGCGTCTAATGCAGTCACCCTTCGGGGCTCGTGCATTAGACGCAACAACATTACAATACGCGTGCATTATTATGTACAATTCCACAAGTGAAACGCATTCATTAATCTATAATTAGGCTGAAACAATTACGTATTTTGCGGTCACTTGTGAAATATTAATGACTTCAATTTGCGTACGCGTTTTAACAAATAATACAATATGATCGGATCATATGCATCGCGTATATTCATGAGGTTATGAATTTCAAATAAGTACTTACAATCGGCACAGCGTACACCGGCATCTTCATTATGTGTACAATCGTGAATGCCCCATCCATTATGATTACATTCATCCAGGTTACTTTCCGATCCTGCACACCTAACACCATTCAGCCATATCTGTCCAGAGCCCTGACCAAAGGCACCGTTACGAACCGCTTGGGCAGCATCGTAGGGAAGTCCAAGTTGTCGGCACACTACCTGTGCGTCAGTTATGGTCCAGAAGTCGTCGCAAACTGTTCCCCAGCCGTTATAAAACACTTCCACTCGACCTTCGTTGTTGTTAGAGCCCCCGACAAGACGTATTAGATAATCGTCCAAGATAGCTTCAGTTTTAAGAAAGGGAGAAAAAGCAGTAACCAATATCATTATGGGGATTACATGTTGTTCACATTAATCTTGTACAGGAACTTGTACTCGTGAGAGTATATCATGCTAAGTTTCTATAAAGTGTCCACAAAGATACGGAACACGAAATGCAATGATTTAGATTATGTATTATCAAGTGTCCAAAAGGTCACTGATCCCAAACTTGCGTTGCCAGTCTCCAGACGAAGGTCAAAGTTGAGACCGAAAATTTGAAGTACGTCTTAATTTGGTGTTGAGATCATAAGTTTAAATTTCCAATTATCCATTTTATAGCATTTTTATGATTTGGTTTATCTTATCAATGCAATTCTCTCCATAATGTAGTTGTAAATGCTCTTGTTTGCTACATTGCTTTTCGTGGGTTACTTACTCTGTTCACAATTAGTTCCCTTATAACCTCCATCGCACAGACAGGTGTATCCATCAATCTCATATTTACATGTCCCTCCATTTTGACACGGTGCTGCAGAGCACCTGGCAATATCTTGAAAAGTAACATAATTTAAACGATTTTTTATGTCTATAAAGGTGTTATACAATAAATGGGAAAGGATAAAAGAAAGACACAAAAGAAAGAATGACACAAAAGAAACAAGCTTGATAGAATTTTGGAAGCGACGATCTGATGGCGTTATTATTTTCTTCGGAAACGAACGGAAGGACAGAGGTATTGCTGGAGCTGGTTTAATCTTACACCATTACAACTTACATCATGACAAAAGTAAGTCTAGTACTTCTATCACTGTATTGTTTTTTATATTTGAGATTAAAATTCCTCAATCCTAATTATTCATTCAGTAATAAATATTTGGCAATAAAGGTTTTTCAATTTTCAATTTGCAGAGAACAATTCCCCCCCCCCCCCCAAAAAAAATTAAAGCGCGTTTACGTTTATATTATATATATCAATATCTTTCAATATGACAACGTAAACAGCCTAAAATGGAGAGTCATGTCCAAGATTTGAGCGACATATACTTTGTTTCTTTACTCTGCACACACAAAGTTGTATATAGTTGACCCCATTTTTTCACCAAGGCATAAGATATACCGACGGGGATGATGAGCAATGGGTCTACGGTCAACCCATTGCTTGCTACGCCACTAACCCCAGTTCGTCAGTGCCCACTGTTACTCATCGATTGAATGTTTGTGTTGATGTTTTACAAAACAAACACACATAAATACCTGGATTGGCATCTGACAGTGTGATAGCAAATCCCATGTCAGTTACGCTGCCGTCGCTATTAAATGTCATCACTACGAAATTATCAGCAATAAGGAAGTCTGGTGGCTGACTAAACCCACTGTATCTTCCATATGCATCAACAACCTCCAAAGTGCCAAAATATAGGAAGTCACAACATTCCTCCAGTCTAAATGTATCAAAGTGAACTAAGATGTGTCTGTCTTGAGTATTGCTGATTATCCATTGACATAATGCATCGTTACCATAATTCAAATATTCCAAGGCGTAGGACTCGTTGATATCTACGGCAGTTATGTTGGTGTTCCAACAGTCTGCGATTCGAACTAGGTAAATATGTAAAACAAAGGATTCCCAAGAAATAAGTCCCCACCAAAACATTTTAGTATGATCCAAAAACGAAATCGATCATTGTTTTAAAGTTTGGAACACCAGCTGATTAGTTAGGCATCAAGTGAGCTTTACTGAGCAATACAACCATTTAAGAAATTTTCGGTTAAAAAGAAAATTAGAGTACTAATTTTTTCAGATTAAAAAATATTATCAACTTCTGCCAAATGAAAAAGCTCAACCCTAATTATTCATTTAGTACTAACTGGCATTAAAAGTTAAATTTTACTATTTGACCAAATTTATGAATTAAGGGTCAAAAACATGTATTTTATGGTGTTTTTCACATGCTGTGACAATCAAGTCTAAAGACGTGTACGATATTAGAGCAACATTTCGACATACTCAAGATTTTGAGTGCTTAGACTTGTTCCAAGTTTTTGATTTTTGGAACATGCCAAAAATGCACGTTTTTTTTGTTTTTTTGGCCCTTTCTTTAAAAAAGATATTAGTAGAATAGTGAATCTTTCCTTTTGTCTCCATTTGGTACTCAATGAAGGATAATGTTTGAGCTATGTTTCATTTGGCAGAACTTGATAATATTTGTCTAATCCCCTGAAATAAGTGCTGTATTTTTCTGGAATGTGTGACACCTAAATCGGGATAAGTTATTCATAATTATTTCTGATGTATAAAAACATTTAAAAGCATATGAAGGAAAAAATACAACTTTTTTTTTTGAGGGAGGAGGGCAGAAAATGTCATAAATGGATGTATTTCTCAGTACAGATGATAAAAGACAGCCCATTCACTTGATGCATAACTAATCAGTATGTGTTACAAGTTTTAAAACAAGATTATTTTTGGATTGTACCGACATTTCTTACCAGGAGACTTACTTCTTTGGGAACCCTGTACTTCAGTTAAGTTTATAACAATTTAATGGCGCTTTGGTGGTGTAATTGTATTGTGGCCTTCATTTTGACAAGGCGAGCAACATGTATCTTGACAATTGTGTTTTTGACACTTACAATATTGTAATTATTATTGTAATTATAGGTTGTCATAATATAATTTGCAATTTATACTCATTTACGAATATTGTTGTTTATATTATATATCGGTTATGCCCACGATAAAATAAACTAGAGATAATTTGCGCTCACAGAGCGCAGACAATCGCAAGGCATGTAACCCTTTAATGACCTTTACTGACCTTTGACCTTAATGTTTCCCGGGTCACAAGGTTTGTTATCACCGAAATTGAGCCCCTATACCCTTTACAGAAAATGAAATTACGGTATAAGATTTGACCCCCAGATAACTTTTGACCTGACCCCTGCAAAGTTTTCCAACATATTCCCCCTGGTCATTAAGTGTGTTGTCACCGAGTTTGAACCTCGTACCCCTTACAGAAGTCCAAAAAATTCATTTCTAAAATTTGACCTCTGCATGACCTTTGACCTGACCCCTGCATAATGTTCCCCTGGTCATGAGATTTGTTGTCACTCTGTTTGAGCCCCATACCCTTATAGATGTCCAGAAAAAGAAATTATAAGATTTGACCCCAGATAACCTTTGCCCTGACCCCTGCAAAGTGTTTCAACATATTCCCCTGGTCATTAAGTTTGTTGTTACAGAGTTTGAGTCCAGTACCCTTACAGATATACAGAAAATGCATTTCTAAAATTTGACCTCTGCATGACCTTTGACCTGACCCCTGCATAATGTTCCCCTGGTCATGAGATTTGTTGTCCCCGAGTTTGAGCCCCATACCCCTTACGGATGTCGAGATAATGCAATTGTAGCTTTTACCCCTTAATGACCTTTGACCCCAATTATTTGTACAACTTTTACACACTGGCTAAATGCGGTGCAGGTATTCAAGTGACGTCATTGTGTTATGTAATTTGTGGAAGAAGAAGCATTTTTAGTGAAAATCACATTTTGGTCATAATAACCTTTGGATGACCTTTGACCTCGAGTTGGTCAGGTAACATTTGTGCCCCCACCCAATGGTCCTTGTGACCAAATATGGTCACATTGGTCTAAAGTATATGGCTACGGTGGCTCGTTGTAAGTTTGACAGAAGAAAGAAAGAAAGAAGAACTGACCAAAAACAGAACACTCGCAAATTGGAAATTTGCGATTGTAATAAAACTGCAGTTAGTAGATGATCATGCCAACTTACTCAACTGAAGTTCATACTCTAACGTTAAGAGTGGTGAGAGTATGATATTTGCCTCTCACATGATGTAAGAGAGAGGGTGTAAACACTACTACAAACCACAATTAGTTTGTTTTATAGGCTTTATTGTATGATTGGGCTTTTCTCGTCAATGTATTCGTAAACGTTTTTCTTTGCTACTCTGTGTTACTTACTCTGTTCACAATTAGTTCCCGTATAACCTCCATCGCACAGACATCTGTATCCATCAATCTCGTATTTACATGTCCCTCCATTTTGACACGGTGCTACAGAACACCTGGCAATATCTTCACAGTAACATATTAAAGTTCAATTATATTTTAAGTGGATAAAAGTGTTATACAATAAATGAGAAGAGACCTTCTTGCTCTTTTTTGAGCCAAATTTCAGGGAAACAAATTACATCTTCTTTAACTTGTGATAAAATTTAATTATTAAGGATTTGGTATTTCAGTCGAATCTAAATCCTATAAGTCCTAATTGGTATCAAAGGTTAAAGGCCATTCATGAGTTTAATCGTCAAGACATAATCTTAGGGTCACCTCATTACAACTTGTATCCTGTCAATCTAACTATTATTCTTATGTAATGTTTTACATGTGTTGAAATTGGGAAATTACTGCAGTGTGGATTGCAGGGAAAGCTGTATTGCTATTGTTGCCATTTTTGTAATTTGTGTTGTTGTAATCAAAATTGACCAAGTGATACTAGTTATTTTATCAATATGTAACACCGACAGTCATGGGCAGCTATACACACTTTAAGTTGTATAAGCCTTCCTGCGGGCACACTAATTTGAGTTGTATTTGGCTTTACTTTTGACTTCTGGGTTGTGTACTGCCGAGTGCGAACCATAACTGTTTATGTTGTTTATTATGCATTTTTATGTCACATCTGTATACATCCAGAAAACATGGTCGACTATATTTCATGTGTGCCCATTGTTACCCAGCGATTTGTTATAGCGTTTACAAACCAAACACACAAAAATACCTGAGTTGACAGTTGACAGTGTAATAGCAAATCCCAAATCATTTACGTCCCAGTCACTAGCAAAAGTCACCCGTAGGAAACTATCAGCAATAAGGACATCTGGTGGCAGGATATTCCCACTGTATGTACGATATACATCATTAACCGAAGTGCCAAACTGTAGGAAGTCACAACATTCCTCAAGTCTGAATGTCTCAAAGTGTACTACGATGTGTCTTCCTTGAGTAGTGTTGAATGTCCATTGGCAAACTGCATTGTTACCATAATTCAAATATTCCAAGGCGTAGGATTCGTTGACACGAATGGTCGTTATGTCGTTTCCCCACAGTCTGTGATTAATACCAATGCAAAATATGTAAAATACATGTATTTCGGTTCTGTCTCTACATATTTTATGTTGCCATAACTGTCATGCTCACCAACTATCAGGTCTTCCACATAGTTTCATACATGGGTGTTTGTATTTCGGTCACTCTTTTGAGAAATATGATTATGGCAAAGATTGTGCGTTGAGGAACCCAACCCCAACGAAATATAAATATGTTTAATTTGATAATTTGTTATCTCCAAGAAATAAAGTCAATGACCATTGCAAAATAAATGTTGACATACCTGTGTTCAGGAGTTCGGAGATGGCAATGACGGTAGAAAGGTTGCGATTCCCACGCCCGTGATCGTACCGCTGTCTATCTATTTAAAACCACTATACAGGAACGGTGCGAGGTCGCTTTTTAGTGTTTAATATTTTGCACTTACAAAATGTACGCACAGACAAACCTGACAATACTCATTCTTACGATCTGCAAGCTAATTGCGCATCTTCAACGTTACCAAGTTAAGAAAGTTCGATTTTGTCAGTTTTTGTTTTCAAAGCGCAGACTGGAAGTTCAAATTCAAGACAGGAGCTTACCATATTCGCATATATTCAACTGCAAGTCAAGTAATAAGTTTTACAAAATAACGGGATATATTCCAGGATTTGAGATATAATCGTAAATTGAATATTCTATATTGAATAGTCTTTTTCACTATAGCTATGGTCCGATTCGCTTGCTCGAGAGAGTGACGTCATTTACATCAACAAACTCTTTTGCAAAACATCGAAGTATTTTACAATAATAATAATACACTGATCGCGTAACAAGTGTCTGTGGGAGAGTCTATTTCTGGTGATTCGCCAACGCGGAAGAATAATGGAAAATAATTATCATATAGCGTCGACCCCGAAAGAAGCCGTGATTTTTGCCATTCCGACTGCGTCTGCTTACGACTCTCTGGGAATGATGTGCAGAGGACAGCGGCTCCATATTTGGATGATAATGGTAAATATGAATATTCATAATATTTACTAAACAACTTATTATTTACTTTCGTCGTCTGCTGTCTACTTCCGTAAACAAAAATTATTTATGGCGTAAGCTTACCTAAAAGTTGATTAAATCAAACGAAATGGAGAACTTCTCCCCATTATCTCAGCCGCAAACGCCTGAAAGGTTCGGCACTCTCAAAACGTGAAAAAGAAATCACCATCAACGTGTATTGTTACTTTAGAAGGGAAAATCCTGCATGCACTATCGAGGAGATCGTGGAACGTACGGCAGTTGCCACTGGGATATCAAAGACATCGGTTTATAGAATCAAAAAGGAAATTAAAGAAGTAGTGAACCATGAAGATGCACAAATTAAGGATGGCAAGAAGAAAGCTGCTGATTACCAAAAGGGTACCAAGAAATATGATGACTTCGTTATGTGTGCAATAAGGAACAAAATCCATCGTGATTTTTTCTACATGAATAAACAACCAACTCTGCAAAAAGTTCATGCAGCGGTTCGTACTGACCCCGACTTGCCAAATTTGAGCATCAGCAGCATACGCAGAATTTTATGTGAACTCGGGTTTGTGTATTCTTCAAGAAAAAGAAACTCCATACTTCTAGAACGTCCTGAAATCGTCCAGTGGAGACATCAGTACCTGAGAAAGATCAAAAAACACAGGAAAGACGGCAGGTCTTTGATTTATACCGACGAAACATGGGTGAACGCCGGACATGTTAAATCCAAAACCTGGCAAGACACATCTATACTAACATCAAAGCAAGCATTTATCAATGGCCTATCAACAGGTCTCAAAAACCCATCTGGTAAAGGTGAGAGGCTTATTGTGACCCATGCTGGTGGAGGCAAAGATGGATTTATAAATGAGGCCGAGTTGATTTTTAAGGCGAAGAAGCAGGGGGATGGTGACTATCATCATGAAATGAATGCAAAGACGTACGAAAAGTGGTTTTCAACACAGTTACTGCCTCATATACCTGATAATTCCATCATTATCTTGGACAATGCATCTTATCATTCCGCCAAAAAGGAATTGATACCCCGCCGTGGATGGAGGAAGAAAGACATTCAATTGTGGCTAGACAAGAAAGGTATATTGTGGAGAAAGGATATGAATATTGCGGAACTGCTAGAATTGATAAAGCCTCTTCGAGCTCAATATGACCAACGGAAAATTGATGAAATGGCCAAAGCAGCCGGCCACAAAGTCCTACGTACACCACCATACCACTGTGAACTCAACCCTATAGAGCTGGTAGGTCTGGATATTAATTTAGGCATGTACATTTTGACAAACTTGACTCCTGAAATCTGTAGAGACTTGGCGTAACGCGCCTTATGAACTTGCCATAATTTGAATGCAGGACTTGGCATAACTCGTTTCCTGGACTTGGCGTAACTCGCTTCCTGGACTTGGCGTAACTCCCTTGCAGGACTTGGCGTAACTCCCTTGCAGAACTTAGCGTCGAACTCGCCATACTTAAACTCACATGCAGGACTTGGCGTAACTCGCTTCCCGGACTTGGCGTAACTCGCTTGCAGGACTTGGCGTAATTCGCTTGCAGAACTTAGCGTCGAACTCGCCGTACTAAACTCACATGCAGGACTTGGCGTAACTCGCTTCCCGGACTTGGCGTAACTCGCTTGCAGGACTTGGCGTAACTCGCTTGCAGAACTTAGCGTCGAACTCACCGTACTAAATTCACATGCAGGACTTGGCGTAACTCGCTTTCCGGACTTGGCGTAACTCGCTTGCAGGACTTGGCGTAACTCGCTTGCAGAACTTAGCGTCGAACTCGCCGTACTAAACTCACATGCAGGACTTGGCGTAACTCGCTTCCCGGACTTGGCGTAACTCGCTTGCAGGACTTGGCGTAACTCGCTTGCAGAACTTAGCGTCGAACTCACCGTACTAAACTCACATGCAGGACTTGGCGTAACTCGCTTCCCGGACTTGGCGTAACTCGCTTGCAGGACTTGGCGTAACTCGCTTGCAGAACTTAGCGTCGAACTCACCGTACTAAACTCACAGCAGGACTTGGCGTAACTCGCTTCCCGGACTTGGCGTAACTCGCTTGCAGGACTTGGCGTAACTCGCTTGCAGAACTTAGCGTCGAATTCGCCATACTAAACTCACATGCAGGACTTGCCGTAACTCGCTTCCCGGACTTGGCGTAACTCGCTTGCAGGACTTGGCGTAACTCGCTTGCAGGACTTAGCGTTGAACTCGCATGCAAGACTTAGCGTGACTCACTTCTCTGACTTGCCGTAAGCTGCATACAGGACTTGCTGTAACTCACATGCAGGACTTGACATAACTAGCATACAGGACTTGCCGTAACTCGCTTCAAGGACTTGTCATTGAAATTACATGCAAGACTTAGCGCAACTCACATGCAGGACATGCCGTAACTCACATACAGGACTTGCCATAACTCTCATGCAGGAGTTACTGTAACTCGCATGCAGGACTTGCCGTAACTGTCACTCGCAAGCAGGACTTGCCGTAACTCGCTTCAACAGGACTTGGCATTGAACTCGCATGCAGGACTTAGCGCAACTCGCTTCCCGGACTTGCTTCCCAGACTTGCTGTAACTTGCTTGCAGGACTTGACAGCGTAGACGTAACTAACTTCCAGCACTTGGCGGCCTTCACCGTAACTCGCATGTAGGACTTGTGGTAAATTTCATGCAGAACTTGCCATAACTCGCTTGCAGGACTTGGCGTTGAACTCCTTGCATGCAAAACATAGCGTGACTCGCTTCCCGGGCTTGCCGTAACTCGCATGCAGGACTTGCCGTAAATCTCATGCAGGACTTGGCGTAACTCGCTTACAGGACTTGGCATTGAACTCGCATGCAGGACTTGGCGCAACTCGCTTCCCGGACTTGCTGTAACTTGCTTGCAGGACTTGGCGTAACTTCCCTGACTTGGCGTAAGACACTTCCTAGACTTGCAGTAACTCGCTTGCAGGACTTGACAGCGTAGGCGTAACTAACTTCCAGCACTTGGCGGCCTTCACCGTAACTCGCATGCAGGACTGGTGGTAAATTTCATGCAGAACTTGCCGTAACTCGCTTGCAGGACTTGGCGTTGAACTCCTCGCATGCAAAACATAGTGTGACTCGCTTCCCGGGCTTGCCGTAACTCGCATGCAGGACTTGCCGTAAATCTCATGCAGGACTTGGCGTAACTCACTTACAGGACTTGGCATTGAACTCGCATGCAGGACTTAACGGAACTCGCTTCCCGGACTTGCTGTAGCTTGCTTGCAGGACTTGGCGTAACTTCCATGACTTGGCGTAAGACACTACCTAGACTTGCAGTAACTCGCTTGCAGGACTTGACAGCGTAGGCATAACTAACTTCAAGCACTTGGCGCCTTCACTGAATATTTGTGACCAATCGTCGCATATACTAGGCCTACATGTACTCCGAAAAAGTTTGTTAACATTTATTCCCTTAAAGTGTATTATAATTGTCATCGATGCTTTGCGTCAAGTACCGCACAAGCCAAAATTCTATATGGCTGGGGATCTTGGGGTTATAAGCTATTTTTAAATTGTATCCTATTTTTACTTGTATCATTTTGTTAATTTTTCCCATTCTTTTTCTCAATTTTTTTTCATTAATTTTTTTTGTCTAATTTACAATGCTCGTTATTATGATAATGAGCTTATCAGGGTTGGTGTTTTTGTTTAATTAAAAAAAAAATTAAAAAACTATTTTTGATTTAAATCTGATTACCGGTAAGTTTTTCTATCTTCCATTTTTTATATTGCAGTTACAATTAAGCTGAATTGCTTTTTTTTTCAATGTTTGCTGGTTGCTGGTATTTTGTGTGCAATATATTTAATATTGTCTCTTAAGTGTTTTATACCAGTAATCAAGTTAAAATAAATAAAAAGACATGAACACATTTTGCCAGACTCAGGGAGACTAGATTAGGTCCAGCCGAGTCCAAGTTCTGTACAAGAGTCCTTGAAAATGAGTTACTCAAGCCTGGTTTTTAAAGACCAGGACTTTGAGTCTTATAGCACTAATAATATTTATATCAACATGTACTAAAATAATAAGCTGTGTGTGTTGGGAGGGGGGTCGCCTGAAAATGCAGTTGTGTGTTTTTAATTACACAACTGGGGACATGTGGCAACCGGGGAAGCTTTGAAATGCACTAAAAATGGGGACATATACACAGGGACAGGGGTAGTGTCATGTCCCCGAATGGTAAGTTATTCCATAAAAATGTTTTTGTAATTGACCATTTTGTCCCCGGTTTGTCGATTGAAGACACACAATGTGTGTGAGTGTCCCCGCTTGACATGTGAGTGTCCCCGCTTGACACACAATTCAAGAGTGTATGGGTTTGTGCGTAGGCCTACATGTATGTCCGGCTATGCGTTTCGCTGCATTGATGCAATATTTTGGAAAACTCTGCCCGATTAGGCTTAAACATGGTGGGTGGAATCTTTGATATGAGGGGAAAATTAAATTGAGGTCATCCATGGGCGAAATTTTAAACTTAGTGCCCTATTTAAATTTTAAGTGATGTAAGTACCCGGTACCTCAATGAGGCCAAATACCGTAAACGTTCGCCTAATGGCGCAACTGGGCTTCTTTGCCTTTGGGTACATTTTATGTACAAATAGAGAGCTCCCTCCTCTAAAAATCCCAACAAGAATTATTAAAGGGTATGTGCGTTTATTTGCTGGTGTGATTTTTATGGGAGGGCACATTTAGTTTGTGTCTAAAATACCAGTTATGTCAAGGGAGCCCATAGCGCCATTATGCGAACGTATACAGTACTAATGTAGTGGTATATGGTAGCACCAGGTTTTATTCATTGGGCAGTGATAACTTTTTATTGGGAGAAAATCTGAAACTGTGCCAAAATTTTTGTCAGTTTGGGCATAAAAAGGTTGACATTTTCAAATCTTTTATTTAATTTTACAACTGGGAAAGTGAGGGGAAGCCGAAGGTATTGGGGGGGGTCCTCCCTATTTACTATATTGGATCTTTTGTATTTTTTTCTTTCAAAAACAGGTCTGGGGTAAAGCAAAAGGTCATGTAGCAGGTAACAATACTTCATTCAAGCTAGATGACGTCAAGAAGCTGATGACAGAAGGACTAGCAAATGTGACACCTGAAAATTGGGCAGCATATGAAAACCATATTATCAAGATAGAGAATGAAATGTGGGAGAAGGAGGAACTTGTGGATCTTGCTCAAGAGGCATTAACACCTATCATCATCCAGCCATATGAGGATAGGGCAGAAGAATCAGACAGTGACAGTGATGATGAGGATGAAGATGAATTTTGAACATGGTAAGATTGGCCAGGAAAATGAGAGTTTTGGCCAAGGAAATTAAAGTTTTGGCCAAATGTTTTATGCACGGAATATTTGTTTTTAAATTAAAGATTGTGTATTAGAATTGTGTACGTGCCAGGGGCCATACCCCCCCCCAACTTCCTGGGATTTTGCATGGTTAAAAAAAATTCAATGATTTAACAATTTCTACATGTTAGAAATAGTAAAAACACCACCTACATGTACATGTAGATCAGGACCATTAGAACCTAAGGTCTGTGGTATATTTTAAATTTGGGTGTGCTGAATAATTTTAAAATATTGCTTTATTGAGTACCTTTATGCATTGTAACAAAACCACATCACAAATAACCTAATACAAGGCATTGTCAATGATGGCCGCAGAAAAATGCAGAATTTTAAAAACAGACATTTGCCCATAACTTTATATTTGTTGATATTTGAGCTACAGACATGGTTGACCCCTCATTTTTTAAGTTAAATAATCACCTTTTTAAACAAAATAATTTCCATGTGAAAAAACCTACTTGAAAATTTTGTGATCATGCCTAACAATGTGAGGAAAATACACCATTATTCAGGCATTGAGTTTTGAAAATACTAGGCGTGCAATTAATAGCACTCCTTGAAATGTTAAGGTGAGCAATCAGGTGTGCTATAAACTGCACTTGTGAAGAAGCTCAGGCTCTGGCAGATTTTACAAGGTGAGCTATAATCACACTCGGATGAACAACTTAAGGTGAGCCATCCGCGAGCGTTGCACTCGCTCACCTTAAAATTCAAAGCCTGATTATTGGTCCTTTGCATGTGTCATCTCAAAAAGGAAAAGCAAAAAATGCATTTTTTGCACATGTATGTATATTTAGGGAGAACCTCGCGTTAGTAGCAAGATGGTGGATCCATACAATAGGTTACTAATATTAAGTAGGCCTACCCTTCTTTTTATCTCATTTGGAAAACATTTTTTCTACAACTGACTGTAAATTTTATTTCAGATGGACATCAAGACCCGGAATCCACCCAACTCAGCAGTACATACACATCTACCAAATCAAGGATCCAGCAGTACATAGAACTACCAAAACCAAACCTTCCAAACCAGGTCAGCTACAGCACCAGTAGCAAGATATCTTTCCAAATTCACCCTGAGACCAATTTCCCCATTTCAGAGGTTTCTGTAAATTCTACTGCAATATTTAATTTACAATTAAAATCTACATGATGGCCAAAATGACCTTCCAAAATTTTGACGCTTAATGCTGACTGTACCCACCAAGTTTCATGCCCATACAACAGTTTTTAGTAATTTGACCTCAGATGACCCATGGGTGACCCCAGATGACCCCAAAATCGAAATTCAAATTTCACAACATGCTCAGTGAGTTAATCTGCAAGAATATTTGTATACCATAACATTATAATATATGTAGCCAGAGGTTTCCAGTGATATATATTCTCAACTTTTTTTAAAAAAATTGGGGGTATGATGCTGTGGATCACAAAATGCCCTTTGACCATATTTTAATGAAATTGATTTTATTTCAATTAAATTGCAGAAAAGTCTGTAGACACACATGCCATGTTATTTCCAGCAACAAAGAGTATAGTTCTACCAGAATGTAATGGCAACCAAAGCAGATGAATAAATCCGATAACTTGGGTGTGGTGAAATATTAATATGCTCAACTACCAAAGCCAAGTCAACTACATGTACAGCACAGTGGGAAGATGTCTTTCCCCAATTCCCCTAACCAAATTTACCCCAATTGCCCCATCTGAGAGGTAGGTAAAAATTCTACTGCAATCTGTAAAATATAATTAAAATCTACATGATGACAATATAATTTGAACAAATTATAATCTTTCCCCCAGAGCAGTCAATGCACATAAATTTTGAAGAAAAAAAACCTCAGTGCATCTGACCTGATTCAAACTGGAGACCTTAGTAATACACAGTATTTCAAATGTACACCCTATCAACACAGATAACTAAATATCATATCTTTCAATAAACAATTTGTTGATAAGTACTGACACTACTGAATTTTGACAAAATTTGTTAACAACTTTTATTCAATTGAATTTTATATATGACCTGCTTTATATCTAATTTAGAAAGCAATTATTATTTTTCCACAACACTGTATATTTACTTTCAGAAACTGAACATAAAGACCTGGAATCCACCCAACACCTACTTAGCAGTACATGCACATCTATGATGCAGTATCCAGCAGTACATAGAACTACCAAAACCTAACCTTCCAAACCAGGTTAACTCCAGCACAAGCACCAGAAGCAAGATACTTTTCCCAATTCACCCTCAGACCAATTGCCCCATTTGAGAGGTATGTGTAAATGCTACTTCAATCTTTATAATTACATTCTTCATGATGACATCATTGACATGTTTATTTTTGTTGATAAATAATACTGTACTGAATATAAACAAGTTAATTTGATTGATTTTTATTATTTATTTTAATATCTCAATTAAATTTCAGATAATAAAGCCTACACACCATGTTATTTTCAACACAAACAGCTATTAAATCTACCAGAAGGTAATGGCAACCAAAGCAAATGAATGTTGGGTGTGGTGGAACATAATTTGATCAACTACCAAAACCTTCCAAACCAGGTCAGCTACAGCACCAGTAGCAAGCTCCTTTCCCAAATCCCCTTCAGACCAATTGCCCTGTGTAAGAGGTAGGTGAAAATTAGACTGCAATCTTTATAAGTTACCGACAATATATAATTTGTTGATAATAAAAGGTAAAGGAGACGATACTGTATAAACAGTGATCGGAGTGCCCATCTCTCTTTCATTGGTGATTGGGCCAGACTCCTCCACGTAATGTTGACGTAGGGGATCGCTACACCTCCGCCACAGTGAGTCTGTTACCTTCTCAGCATTTAAGAATGCCCGTACCCATTTATACACCTGGGTGGGGAGGAGTAATTGAGATTAAGTACCTTACTTAAGGGCACAACACGATGACGTCGCCGATTCGCCGGGGCTTGAACCCGCAACCTTCCGTTTATGAGTCGCAGCCTGTTCCGCTCGGCCACCATGCTCCCAATAATAATAATACTTCTATTACTAATTTTGACCAAATTTCTTTAACAACAGTTCAAATTTGATTGTTTTTTTGTTCAATTAGATTTCAGATAATAAAGCCTACACACGCCATGTTACTTCCAATGCAAACAGCTGATCTACCAGAAACTAATGGCAACCAAGGCAGATGAATGCTGGGTGTGGTGGAATTTAATATGCTCATGTGTGCACACTGTTTATTTCATTCAGAGTGTGCAAACTGAGCATGTTTTAAACACTGCATTCAAAGAACTCCAAACAAGACAGAGCATGGACATGTGAAGATACAATAACTTGGGTGATAAGAATGGTTCAATGCTTAAATCTATATGTGGTATTAGGTATAAGGTTCGAATGATGGTCGTCGCATTCCTAGCAGAAGGTATCAGAACTGCCTATTTTTATAAGAAATATACAAAGTCACATAAGACATAATTATATGCAAAGTCAGATGTAGATTTAAATCTTTCGCTCTGCTCTTCTCAAGTGTGCCTCTGTGGCTCAATTGGCTAGAGCGATATGCTAGTACCCGTTCGAATCTGGCCACATTTTTGTCAATATTTATGTGCGCTGAATACAGATTCATCCTATCAGCCCAGAGAACTAATTATATAATCTTCATCTTCATTATTAAGGGGGTACTACACCCCTGGCAAATTTTGTGGCTACTTTTGCATTTTTCTCAGAAATTATTGTGCATAGGTGACAATTCAGATATGTATATTATAGGGGCAAATAATACAACTATTGCACTGAAAATTCAGCAACTCAAGGCAAGTAGTTATTGATTTATTGATCAAATATTGGTTTTCCCTCATTTTTGACTGCAACTCCACAACTGTTGTCTGTGTTGAAACAAAATTTCCAGCAGTAGTTGTAGTCCTTGGCCCTATAATATACCGTATTCATTCCAATAAGCGCCCAGGGCGCTTAACAAAGTCATTTTGGGTGGGCGCTTATTTATTACCTGCCTTACCAAATTTTTTGTGAGGGGTGTTTATTAGAGACAAATTTACGTATCACATTATGGTCCAAAAAATCATATTTTTACCAAAAATCACACTTTTTGACCAAAATAACATTTTTGGACAAAAAATCACATATTTTTCCAAAAATCAGGTTTGTCAAGAAAAATTGCATTTTGGTCCAAAAAAAATCACATTTTGGTCCAAAAAAGTCATATTTGTGACCAAAAATCACATTTTTTATCTAAAACTTGACATTTTTGTCAAAAAAATTACATTTTTGATGCAAAATCATATTTTTGACCAAAATCACATTTTTGACCAAGAAAAGATTCTGAAAACATAATAATGATAAAATTGGATGTTTTTTCACCCAAAAAATTTAATTGTCTTCCTATGAGTTTTAAAATGTGTCTCATCATCTGTGGTAGAGGTATTTGTAGCATTTTTTAAAACTGTTACCTGCCAATTCTATCAAATTTATTTAGATTTTGTCCATGTCTTAATACTTATTTTGATATTATATTCTATCATAATAATGTGCCACATCTGGTATAGTACATGGGGACAGAAGGCAGCAAATTTTAAATTGAGAAAGGCAAAATTATGGAGTAAAAAAACAATAAAATACATACATGTAAGGAAATAAACATCACAAAATTTCAGAACTTGAGAACCAAGTATGCTAGACCTTTGGTGTTTTCTGTAAATGAAGATAGCCAGATATTTAGGTAATAATTATAGTAACTCAATTTAAAAAAAATGCCGCCTTTGATGCCCATGGAGCAGATCCTGTCACATAATCATGTGCAAAAAGTAACCTCTATTTTATTCATACATGTAAATTGTATTCATGTGAAGTGATAATTGTGAATAAATCTAATTGAACCAAACTGAATTGAACTGGTATTTTAGGATTTTTAGAGGCACCTGACTTATTTCTCCTGGTTCTATCATGGTATCTTTGCAGATTACATGTGGTTCAATTGTATTTTGCAAAGATCTTACGCACTGCCCTATTTGGTAAAGTGTATGGCGTAAACATGAAGTTGTGTTCTGTTTGGCTAATTTAGGGGTGGTGCAATAATTATGTTTACCCCGGAGGGGGTGAATTCTCAAAATGGTCTGCCAAAAAACGCTTGCCCCCCCCCTTTGGCCATGCCAAAAATCTTTGCCCCCCTTTCGACGTGCCAAAAACCTTTGCCCCCCTACACATGCAAGATTTTGGGGAACCCGAATTTAAAACCTTAAATTGTCTTATCATATAAAGCGAGCGCAGCGAGCAGGAAATTTTGCATATTTGAATGTGTTCCTAACGTTTTCCTATGCCTTTTTAGGGCGTAATGTAGAAACGGTACCCAAAATATCTGTGCCAAAAATTGCTTGCCCCCCCCTTTCGACCTGCCAAAAATCGCTTGACCCCCCCTTTTGACCTGCCAAAATGCTTGCCCCCCCTTTCTGGCCTGCCAAAAATCTTTGCCTCCCCCTATAATTCACCCCCCGTACACATAATTATTGCACCACCCCTTAATCACATCATCATCCTTATTTGCCAATCAATCTACATAGCATTGCGTGACGCATGCATGATTTCATGTGATCGGTCGGCCAGTGCGAAGTCTTTGCAAAATTTAAAGCCATATTGTAACATTTCCATCAAAAATAGATGTGCAACTTGCTAGACTTGAGTCCAGTCCTCGTTTTATGGAGGTTAGGGTTGGGGTAGGGCAATCTTGTATCCACTACGATAAAATATTGGACCTGCCTGTCATCTATCATAGGTAGAGGATAGTCAAAATAAAAATTCCTATTGTTTATTCTCATTCTTAGTCAATATGATTTGAATAACTGTAAACTATTTATTTTTACAGCAAAAATTAAGTTACCGTCATAAAAACTCCCCTTTTTCTAAAATGAACGAAACTTGTTTACAACTTCACATCTTGCGAGTACTGCTAGCGCGTGCATGCAAGTATTCCGCACTGTGTCTACGCATACAACTTGATACATACGCGCACCTCTATGAGCATGCTACGTGTTATCAACACTCATGATGACGTGGGGTCGTCTACAGCCTGATAGACAACACCCAAAATCATGCGATTGTCCAATCAGATTATGTGTCTACGTATGGCCAAAAAAAATATTATTGTGTTGCCCTCAAGTGGGAAAGTTGGGACGGACGGTCGGATTTTTTTTTTCTTTTTTTTTTTCAAACCTTCAGTTTTTTAAAAATCCCCTCAAATATTAAATAATGCTTCTTCAATTAGGAAACATTTGTCAATATTGACTTCTGGATACCTGTTAGACATCAATTAAAGAACGAGTCTTTCAATAAAATATTAATTTTAAGTGAAAAACATTGATATTTTGAACAAATCTGTAAAAACCATCATTCAAAAAAAAAATGCCGACCCTGATTTTTCAGGATTTAGAGTCGGGCGGTTGAGGGCAACACAACAATTTTTTTTTGGCCTAATAGACCACTCCCACTGACTAAGAATAGTAGATAAATGTTAGCTTTTACTGTCAGATATTATGAGCCGAACAACTGAGGTCAAGCAAATAAAATTGGAATTTACTACCAGCCCCGGGCGTGATTACTACCAGCGCCAATGTGTGTTTATACTCCATCGGTCGCACTACGGTACGATCCTATGATGTGTGTACATGACCATCTCACTTACCTGTCTGCCTACAGGTAAATTAAGTAACTCTTGGAAGTTGGCCAAGTTCGAACACAGCTAGTGCCTGCGCGATCAAACACACGCACATAGCACGGTACAGAAGAAAGCATAAAATGCGGATCTTAATATATTGCGTATACACACCTAGTACGCAACTTGGACGCAACAGGTACGTTCGAGCTTGGGTTTGGCCAAGAATTTATACTTAATTTACCTGTAGGCATGCTTGGTGTATTATGTACATTATACTACATATGAAGTCAGTCCCCGAGTTGGTCATCTGTTGGCCATTTGCATGTTTGATGACTAGCAGTGAATACCTTTTGTGGCTTTTTTTCTTTCAATCACACCATTTATGGGAAAGAAATCTCGGGTGTTCAATTTTAAGTACGGGGTAATGAGCAAAATACCCGGGGCAAAATATAACTTTTAAGCTTTCTTAAAAATCTCAAATTTGATGATGAGAATAGCGTCTGTCTGGACTGTGAGCTGGACTGTCGTGAATCGGCCGGTCAAATCCTTAAAATTCAGTTTTATGCTCGTTGAATAATTACTATGTGATTTAACAAAAAACTATATTTTTTACCTGGATTGGGAATAGATGTACGTACGTACCAATCGACCATTTTGTTCACGTTTTGATTCGTGTCATCATGCATGGCATGGAGATTATCAGCGGACATGTCAGAAGCTTTTACCAGCAATTACGAAGTAATCTAGACCTCGCCTGATTATATTACAAGGACCAAAGGCCAGTAGATTACTCCATAAATACTGAATTGGTAGTACTCTTCACAATAATATTCGGAATGATGTAAAAACAAGTTGTCAAACATACTCGCCGGTGTGGGCCCGGCTCGGTGCTTGTCTCTGGACTCTGCATGCAAAAGTGAATGTTTATTGTTGTTGTGTGTACACACGTGTGCACAGGTACGGTACAGCTACTCAATGACCCACATATACATTGTACGTGTGCTCGCGTGTGTCAGGGGGAAAAGCTCAACTCGATCGTAACGTCAATCTCGTTTCTCAATCTAAATTCTCAAAATGTCAAATTCCATGCGATTTTATTTGGAACTACTTTCTTGCTCCAGCTTACTGATGTCGGGTGAGTTGACCGGTCATGTATACTTCTTAGTCTCAACCAAGACTGGCATTACTTGCCTTCGCATATTGTTTACATGGGGAACGAATATTTTTATATGGGCGAACGACTAGTCACTATAATGACGTCACTCTCTCGAGCAAGCGAATCGGACCATAGGATTAATTTTACCCGAAATAATTTCAAGTGGTGATCAATCAATTCATCTCAATATGCAACTATGTGCTTGAGGAAAGTGCTCTTATTGTCACTGAGTTTTCTATTCTATACAGGCATTGAGACTTTTGAAGTTCAACAATCGGTTTTAGCCTGAATATTTTGATAGACAACTCATAGCTCACCGAGCGCGGAGTACAAGTTCAGCTTATTTTGTAGTAGCAGCTATCCTAGCAGCCGGCGGGGCAGTTTATAAAGACACGTGTTTTGATGCAAGTCGTATTTCTATTGGTTCGTTTACTGCCCATACAAAATAATTCTTTACCTGGTGCGGACGATGTTTACTGTGAATGAACAGAATCACTGAAAGCAACAAAATTTATGTCTTGCAAAAGTGAAAATATTGTGCCAAGATTTATATTTTATTTCTTAACCTGTCTTTTTCTTGGGAATATAATATGAAAAACTTTACATTCTGGTGTGGGCAAACTTAAAGTTTTGAAGAAGGAAAAGACGATTTACCTCAAATCACAGCGGCAAGTAGTGACTGGGCCGCCGAGTACGAATATGTATTTATTTGGAAGATTCCTGTTTGTTTTTAAATTTTGGGACGTTTTTTTTTTTTCCAAATATGATATTTTTGGCGATATTTAAAAAAGCGACATGCCTCATACTTTGTTATTGTTAAAGTCTTATTCAGATTTCATTTGACAGCTTAACCATCGCGTATACGCGAGCGACGTCAAGCGTGTGCATTGGACCTTGTGCAAATAATACGCGCTGGACGGCTAGCAGTACGCTTAATTTGTAAAAGGAAATCTGAATAAGACTTTAATACAGTTCTTTTCCACATACCTAGATTACAATTCGCTTTGGTAATTTACTAGTATTATATATTGTGTGATTGCAACTTGGCGTTTTCAATGCGTTTTAAGAAATTCATGAAATTAACGCTGATACTGGGGATATTCCTTTTAGAATTTATGTCTGATCGTTGGCTTTTGCAGGCAACATAATGCAGGTTGGCTCACGACTCACGATAGATCCCAGCTAACACACTACGTATTCACGACATTCGCTAACGTAACGCTTAGGTTGTCATTTACGTTGTAAATACGTAAATCTGTGAACTCGTATTCGTGTTGTGACTACGTAATTTTCGACGTTGATTTTTGGACGTTGATAGAACGTAATTATGACGTTGTAATGACGTTGTTTTGACGTGAAGTTGCGAACGTATTATTCAAACGTCCCTTTGAAGTCCGGTCGAACGTTGTAACAACGTATAATAATACGTTCACGTGAGGAGATAAGGTTTTATTCCAGACGTTGATGCAATGTTTGACCAGACCGGGTAACAACGTTTGAATAATACGTTGTAAATACGTAAATCTGTGAACTCGTATTCATGTTTTGACTACGTTATTTTCGACGTTGATTTTTGGGTGTTGATATAATGTCATTATGACGTTGTTTCGATGTGAAGTTGGGAACGTATTATTCAAACATCCCCATTATTCCGTTAGAACGTTGTAATACCGTATAATTATAGGTTCACGTGAGGAGATAAGGTTTTATTCCAGACGTTGATGCAATGTTTTACCATACCGGATAACAATGTTTGAATAATACGTTGTAAATACGTAAATCTGTGAACTCGTATTCGTGTTGTGTATTCGTATTCATTTTGACGTTGTAATGACATTGTTTCGACGTTGATGCAATGTGTTTGACCAGACCTGGTGACAACGTTTGAATAATACGTTCAGAAAACGTTACACAAATACGTATCTGAAAAGACATGGAATAGTTTGGGTGTTGACACCATGGAATGTAAATTCTTCAATTCCAAGGAGATGGTTGTTCAGCCAAAATTTCTCTATCGTGTCGTCTGACGATCGCCTTTAGGCGTGAAACTCAGAGTAAAGACTTCTATTCCTGAAGTCCTAAACTTTAAATTTTCATAAGCTCTCCTTTTTAGGGATTGAGCATCACTGTTGCCGGATGTTAATAAAATGTCATAATCAAGTTGTCTCGACGTATAAAGCACGTGATTAAAACGTGTTTAAAAGTCATGAACTGACCCAGATACAACGTCATCTACGGACGTCGTTAGTACGCAAATTTATGACGTTGTTTCGACGTATAAAGCACGTAATTACAACGCCGTATAAATGGCATGGTCTGACCCCGATACAACGTAATCTACGGACGTCGAAATTACGTTAATTTGTGAACTCGTATTGTGACAACGTTATTATCGGACGTAGATGTAACGTCTTAGTGACGTTGTTTCGACGTTCACAATTTGACGTCGAAACAACGTCAAAACGACGTTACATTAACGTCCGTGAATAACGTTGTCACTACACGAATACGAGTTCACAGATTTACGTACTTATCAACGTCCATATGTTACGTTTATTCCACTTTAAACAACTTTTAGACAACGTTTTAACAACGTAAAATTGTTAGCTGGAATGTCGTATTCCTCTATTTGGATCTCTTGACAATATTATTACTTTGAATTCATCGTAACAACATCAAAAGTTTTGTCTGGAAACAGGTATCTTAGCTGAGTTCGAAACAGCTGTAGTCTTCGGCACCGTATCAAATCTCATAAAAAGGGAACGACTGACGAGTTTTAAATTTTGGCACCTACATGAGGTATCTCTTTGTATAATGCCTTGCATGAGTTGTTTAGGACCTGGTCAATACAATACATATCCTACATGGAACATAATAGTTTGACTATGGAGTGGAAGACGAAAGACCCATTATTGATTAAGCGCGGATTAAGCGTGTATAGCAGAAAATTATAAATAATATAATGTTTGAAATTTGTAACTAAAATACTAACTGCATTCTAAATTATTTATTTATTTATTTATTCAGATGCTATCGGGCGTAGAATCTCAGAACTTTCATCCAACGAGGAAGTCTTCAATCGTAACGCAGAAATCTACAACAAAGCCCTAGCATCCTCAGGGTATGAGGAAAAAATCAAATACCAAAAGAACAATGCAACCAGTGGTAGAAAATCTCGTAACAGAAAAAGAAAAACCACTTGGTATAATCCTCCGTATAGTAGAAGTGTAAAAACGAATATTGGTCAGAAATTCTTAAAGCTTGTAGACAAGCATTTCCCCAAGGGGTCCAAACTGAACAGAATTTTCAACCGCAACAGCGTAAAAATAAGCTATAGCTGCATGAAAAATGTTGGTGCAATTATCAAAGCGCAAAACTCAAAAATAAAACGCAAAATGAAGAAACCCCCCAAGAAACAGTGCAACTGTACTCGCAAATATAAAGGAAATTGCCCCTTAAAAGGAAATGCTTGTCAGAAGCAGTAGTGTATCAAGCTAACGTCAGCTCCAGTAAGGGTTGTAAAACCTATGTAGGCCTTGCTGGTGGCAAATTCAAGGAAAGGTATAATAACCATGTTAAGTCGTTTACCCACAAAAAAAATATAAGAACGAAACCGAATTATCTAAACACATTTGGAGTCTGAAAGACAATAATGTTAAATATGATATATCCTGGGAAACCATCCTCAAATCAAATACTTTTAGGCGCAAAACGGGTATGTGCAATCTATGCCTCGAAGAGAAATTGGCAATCCTTAATAATAAAAAAGCCGATCCAAACAGATCGTTCAACAAACGGACTGAATTCATAAGCAAATGTCGACATGGCAACACTGCCAGGAAGAAGAAAAAACCTCCGTAGTTTGTAGTCATTCGCCTGATGATCGTTAGCAACGTGAAACACAGTGTAGCGAGTCCAATACATACTGTATTGATATACGTGTAATACTACTGCTCTTTTTCGAAATCGAGCACTCTTTTACAGCAGTTTGTGATAACTTTTTTCGTGTATATATTTATTTATTTATTTATTTATTTATTTTTTTATTTTTTTATTTTTTTATTTCTTTATTTATTTATTTATGCCAATTTATTTATTTATTTGGTAGATTCAGATTTAGAGAATAAACGATAGGAGTTTTGGTTTTTACTATCCTCTACCGTGTGACAGACGACAGGCAGGTCCAATATTTTGAGTAGTGGATACTACGAGAAAAAATATTGGACCTGCCTGTCGTCTATCATAGGTAGAGGATAGTAAAAACAAAAATTCCTTCGTTTATTCTCATTCTTAGTCAGTTAAATATTATTTTAAAAACTGTTAACAAGTTTTTTAAGCAAAAATTAAGTTACCGTCATAAAAACTCCCCTCATTTTAAAATGAACTGTTTACAACTTCACGTATTCTGTTGTGCGTACTGCTAGCGCGTTCGCGCATTCCGCACTAGTCTACGCATACAACTCGCTATATACGCGCACCTCTACAAGCGTGTTATGCATTATCAAGACGCATCATGACGTGGAGTCGTTTACGGCCTGATAGACGGCACCCGAAATCATGCGATTGTCCAATCAGAAATGTGTCTACGAACTAGACCACTCCCACTGACTAAGAATAGTAAGTAGTTAGCAATATTCCACGATTCCACGATTCATCGGTTTACTATTGATTGTTAATAATTTGAACACTTGATTGATTATGATAGCCATTTCACATATTCCTAGTTTATATGGAACGTCTATGTTTTTAATAACATCGTACATTAGATAAATATCAGTATTGATTTATTCTATTCAGAAATATCGAGGATTACTATTAAACAACTCACAACTAATAGTTAGTTGGCTTTAATAGTGATAATGTGCTGAGCTTTACAACCGGGCGCCGGGTTCGATTCCCAGCTCTTCCAATTTTTTTCAAGACTAACTTATTTGGTGAGCGATCTGAGCTAGTCCTTTTCTGATGACTGTGTCTCTTACAGGCACATTCCTATAAAAAGAGAAGAGAAACGCCTGTGTGCATGTGATTTGGACGAAATTAAAAGCAAGTGTATGCAAGCATCGCGCGAATTTGTTCCATTTAAGCGTCAATATGTTATGTTTACACATTTCATGATCCTTTCGTAGCCCACCAAGTAATTCGCGCCCGGTTGCTTAAGTTCGGTATACTGAAAGGTGACATGTTAGCCATCTTGTACACAAAATATATTGGACTTATTATTGCTAGTGTAAACCTTCTAAAATGATAAAATCAAATCATAACCAATTTCACCAGTTTTGTAAAATTATAAGAATCTTCTTACTCACCGAGGTTACCGGTACTTGTACCACATTGGCTCAAAAGGACCAATGCAAGCAATGGTAGAATCCTACCGATACTAGTCATAGTTTTTCATCTAAACAATAAACATCATTTTAGGTGTATTTTTCTCCGCAAGATATTGTCTGCATGCAGCTGACTCGATAGAAAGTGAAGGCTTATGACATGAAAAACATTATATTAAAATGTCAAGATTAAAATGTCAAATACAAGTCTTTCTACGTAAGTATTAAAGTTCATAGAAACATAATTTGTAATATGTTTGTGATTGTGATTTTGATGTGAACGTATAACGAATAATCCCAGATATAATAAGGGATTCAATCATGTTTCAGCGTTATTCATCACCGTTTTACAACAATGCGCCCGTGTCGTCTGCGTAGTTTAAAGTAAACCACGCAGACGCGCTGGACGAATGATTATTCACCGGTCGAATGTCAGTGAGTCACTGCCAGTCAACATTACAACAAGATAAAACGGCAATATTAAGGGGGTACTACACCCCTGCCCAATTTTGTGCCTATTTTTGCATTTTTCTCAAAAATTATAGCGCATTGGGGACAAATAAGATATGTATATTATAGGGGCAAGGACTACAACTACTGCACTGGAAATTTTATTTCAGCACAGACAACAGTTGTGGAGTTACAGTCAAAAATGAGGGAATACCAATATTTGATCAATAAATCAATAACTACTTGCTTTGGGTTGCTGAATTTTCAGTACAGTAGTTGCAGTCCTTGCCCCTATAATATACATATCTTACTTATCACCAATGTGATATAATTTTTTAGAAAAATGCAAAAATAAACATTGGCCAGGGGTGTAGTACGCCCTTAACCCTAACCCTCCTGAATGCTACAAAATACTACTTGATATATGCGCTGTTCGTGCATGCATCCCACGTGGTGTGATGACGCAATCGCCCTAAGTGATATATAGGCACGGTTTCGCTGGCCAGCGAAGCCCAAGACCCGTGGCAAAGTGTCGCCGACCGAGTGCTTGGCATGCGAGGGGTCTCGGGTTCGAATCCCACCCAGAGCAAACAACTTATTTCCTTCTTTTCTCTCTTTATTCTTTCCTTCTTTCCCTTCCCGTCGCCAAAAAACCCTTAGGCGGTTAGGGTTAAGCTATTTGCTCCAAATAATGCATGTAAGAGTGTAGGCCAATACGTACACACGTTCTGGCATTCATGACGGATTTTACTCGCAAACGCATATCGCGTATGCGCGCATCCGTGAATTGGCGTATATGCTATAGTAAAAGTCTGGATTCATCACCGATTAACAACGTTTGACTCCTGTACAAAGTAACTGTCGATGATAAGGTTAATGCCCTGGGGAAAATACTCATATAGAGTTTGACAAGCTCAATGATATTGAACTTGTAGTTACAAAAATAAGTTCAACGAACGTAACAAGTACCAAAATAAAGACGCTATCAATTGACCTTACTTAAATCCAATAATTCCTTGCGTTAGACCCCAAGATGTTGTCATTTGACGTCATGCCGACTTGCAATGCGCAGTAGCGATGTTCGCTGAACGATGTGCGCATCGACGTCCGGGATCTAACCGCAAGGCATTATGGGATTTACCGGAAAGGTCAATTAGTTTAAACTCAAGATAAACTATAGATAATAAGTGACAATTTTAATAAATGGTGGTAAGATGGAGACACGATACTAATCGGCATCGATGGGTTCAATGCTCGAACAAGAACGTAGGTTGAATAACACAACTTAGCTGTAATTATATTAAAATTCGTCTTATAGTAGTAGTAGTAGTAGTAGTAGTAATATCAGTCCCAGAACAACGCCAAATATGGATTAAAAGACCTTTGACCTTGGATGTACAACAGCATGTTATGATCTAATGGGAAACTGTGCACATCAACAAACACCATTTCTATCAAAAGGCAACGGCCGATATAATTTGAAACCACATAAATTACTAGAGTTGGTTCTTCTCTTGGATTTGGACCAAGCTTTAGAATATCGACTGTTGCGTTTTGAAATAAAACAAACCAGAAATTTATCACCCATTGTAAAAGATATGGCACATGTACCGAACACATGTACATACATTGGCTGACCTTGTGGATTTCCTGGCCCAGCCATGCTAACCACATAAGGAGATTATACGATTAACCTAGTGCAGCTATTGTCATAGCAGGGTACTATTATGTAATACTCCTGATCCATATTTGGCGTTCTCTTGGACTGAATATTAGTAGTACACCCATCCTCTACTAAATATGCGTTTTTATCACACCACTAAGGGAGACATCAAAGAACACCGCTAACCTGATATATTTTCGTATCTAGTCAGTGAGTGCGTATTTTACGCTTTATATCTAGTCAGTGAGAGCGTACTGAAGTATTTTGCAAGCCCGATACGCGTGTACGTCGAGGTACGCGTATAAAGGCGATTCGCGTAAACCGGGCGCGTAAAATGTACGCAATCTGTAAATACGCGGAACAGTCATCTATTTTGTGTAATGTTTTTCCTATTTAGCAGCTTTATTTTTCCTATTTAAAATGTTTAAAAACGTAATTATTTCAATACTAGTATTTAGAATGACTTAGTGGTATGATAAATTCGTTATTAGGTTCAGCGTCGGTATGGTACGGGAAATTCGTCGGCTGTATTCCATAGTGGCGTATAGTGATTTTGGTCATTTTTTGAAAATTGGCACATATGTTTTAATGATGTTTTCTTTCATTTTCTAAGTCTCATCAGTCAAAACTAGCTAATTAATTAGTAATTAATTAATTAAATGTGGCGTATAGTTACAAAGTGAATTTTTTTGTTTTCCATAGTGGCGTATCAACCATACGTCACTTTTTATACACATTTTGTAATTATGAAATATCGGCATAAATGAAAAATATTGTATGTCATAGTGGCGTAATCGTCTTAGTGACGTATCAGACCTATACGCCACTATGGAATACAAACGACGAAAAGTAACGCCATAAGGATTACACGGCGACCGAGGTGGCGTAAGGTTAACGTTAGGTTAGGGTATTGCGTTTTGCTTGTTTTCCATAGTGACGTATAGATTTGTGCTTTTTGTTTTCAGTTTGCCAGCAATAGTATGTATTTATTTCTTTTGAAAAATATATAACAAGAAAATCTATTTAGTTTACTACAGAAATTTCACATCAATATAATGAATGTCTAATTTAAACAACTCGATTTTAAATTGGCATTTTTTCAAACCCGATTTTCTCGAAAAGTTGTTTATTCGCGGCGCCCCACTATACGCCACTATGGAATACAAACGACGAATTATCGTGAACTCAGTGTCATACTGGGTTAAGCCTTCGGCTTCACCCAGTATGACACTTCGCGCACGATAATTTCCCGTACAATACCTCCGTTTCACCTAATAACTAATAATATCACAAATACGCGCAAATAATATCGCAAAAATTGCATTTTATTTGCATTTTTAAGTCTGGACTCCGTTTCGCCCAAAACACGATACCAACTGCGCATAAACAAGTGACAACATTATTATCCAGCATGAATGGTACATTCAAGGGTTTTGAAAGTAAACCGGTATTACTAGCCACATGCGGTAATTATATCAGAATAGAGGCCGTCAGCCTTTTCCGCGGCATCCGCCATTTTGTGGGTACTGTCGCACAGTGACATCGCCCCGATATCTTCATGGCAGAAATCGCCATAGTAGGTTGAATCCACCGCCACGCATAGCCATTTTATATCGACCTGTTTAATAGTTTTGTGTCGTATCATGGGCCGAAGGTCATCTGACTAAGGCTACTGACAATAGCATCGGTTAGCCCGGTTACTGTCCTCGCTGTGTGTTATTCGAGCATGGTACACCATAGGTCATATGGTTTTAGACTACCTTCACGATTGGCCTATACACTGCGCTATATAATTCGGCACATATAAATCAAAAATATTGTCAGTGTTTGACTCAAGACGCAAGCTAGTATCTCAAAGCGCAAACTAACGACTATCATATCTGTTAAAAATATATATTCAAGTCCAAGGAACAACATCTGGTTTCTTTATACGAAATCATTTACGGGAGATATTCATCATTTTCAAACCCGGTATCCAAAGATTTATCGTCTGAATATCAATCGTGCATAGCACATCCACGTGTATCGATCCCAAAGTTGGGACTATAGTCGTGATAAACTTTTACCGGAAACCGCTTCACAGGCGGATTTAGAGGTATGAACCCTTTTAAGAACTTAAAAGGTATTGTTTTCTAAAAGGTGATAAATCTAATAGCTGCCTTTTGTCAAATGTTTCTAGAATATTTTAACATTTTTAAATTTAGATAAAATTTAACGATTGGAATGGATATTTTTGTAGCCCTAGCTTTTTGCGTCTGGTCCCACGGGACATGATGGAATATAGTGTTGGAATTGACTTAAACTGCCCACGGGACTGCCTAGTGCCACATTTCTAGATTATATTTTATAATTTTCTCTAAAACCCAACGCCACTCACTCTCCCAACAGAATAATAAAAGCTCTACAAGTGGTAGCCTTGCTTTTTCTGCTTACAAGAACCATGACGTCACACATAATACCAGGGATATCACTGCACAAACTGGCTATGATTTGACCCATCGTGATGAAACAAAGAATGAACCATTTTGTGACAGGGGATTGCTTAAATCTATTAACTCTTAAAAAATGGAGAAAGATGAAAAGTTTTCAGTTAAGGTTAGCCGAGAGTTTTTCATGCGCTTGATTTCAGAGGGGCGTAACTTTATAACAGAAACAGCCATGCAGAAAATGAACAAGCGTACCGGGACGTAGGCCTACTTACAATAGAATATCGATCCCCGGATCGATCCACGGTCAAGACATGAAACTTGGCTTAGCTCGTGCCCGGAGCTCGTGAATCGGGGAGGGGGGGGGGTGTCATGAGGGGCGGCATGCCGGGGGGGACACAAGCCGTTTTCGGCAATTTTCATAAGGATTTTATAAATCTTAAAATTCATTGGAGGCATTTTCGTCAAGCTACGCCCTGGAAAATGTGTTGATTTTGAATTTATAGCTTTGATATCTTTGATGAAATAAATCAATGCTGCTATTCCCCTGATTACAATGTAATAGGGCATACAACAATAACATCAACAACAATATCAAAAAGCCATTATTTCCAAATCGAATTTGGGAAGAATATTCAACAAGACAGACTTATAGCAGGCCTATTTCTGAATTATATAAAATGCAAAAATCACGATTCACTGCAGTCAGCGAATCAATCAAATAAAACTAAAAAGAAAGGAGCAAGAAAGAATTAATAAATAGTGAAAAGAGAAAGAACAGAGAGAGAGAAAGAAAAATAACGAAAAAGAAAGAAAGAAAGAAATAAAGACAGAGAAGAAAGAAAGAAAGAAAGAAAGAAATGAAAAAAAAAGCAAAGAAAAAATAAAAGGAGAAAGAAAAGAGGAAAGAAAGGAAGTAAAAATGAGAAAAGAGAAAAAAAGAAGAAAATTCAGCCACACGGGGACTCGAACCCACAAAAGTAGTTCATAACAGATTCCCAGTCCAGCGTTCTATCCACTCGGCCATACATCAGCTTACGCAATTGCCTGTTCTCGAAGCGGTAATATAACTATAATTTGATGCAATACGTGATTACAATCGTGTCCGCACAATGGCTCTTAGAATAATCACGCATGTCGGCGCTGAAATTTTGAACGAACTGATGGAGGAAAAACCACGTTTTTTGCAATACTAGCTTCAATTTGCAGTGAAAATCAAATGGGATAGCAATTGGCAGAATGTTGAGAAGTAATGTAGGTATTCAGATGTCTAAATTAACGTCCCGTAATCAAGATATCGATAATTTCATAAAACAGTTTTTTCCCAGGCAAGATTCTCGAAAATGTTCCCCAAAAACGGGCTTTTAAAATTTAATCGGTACTGTATTTGGTTCTTCCCCATGGCAACATTATTTCTTTAATCGATTTGTAGTACAATACAAAAAAGAAGAAAACAATCACTCGTTGTGGTTTTATACGGAGCGCACATTTGAAAAAAACGTCATGGAACGCGTTTTTGATCTTGTAAACATGGTGCGTAAAACGGCTTTAAACGAAGGATTTTCAAACTTATTCTAAAAATTTGTATAAACACACAAGAAAAATGTTAAGCTACATGCAATGCACCAACATTTCACTTGCTGCGATATTTGATTACTGAGAAAACTCTGTTTTAGAGAACAACTTTATACGTCATTTATACGTTTTTTATACGTTTCTTCGTGTAACCTTAAATAAATGTAATTAATTACTGACTGACTGACTGACTGACTGACTGACTGACTGACTGACTGACTGACTGACTGACTGACTGACTGACTGACTGACTGAATTTAATCAAAATTGCTCTGCGCTTATCCCCAGGGCAAAAACCCACTGGAGTAGTACAAATACGATTACTGACTTCCTCGACTCATTCTTATAACGATACATGTATTAATAATTATCAAGAAACGGTATCTGTTCTTTTAGTTAAATGACTAATAACATGGATCCTGTAATCCCACTCACAAAAATGCACCAAACCTGCCAATGCAGCGCACGTACTGGCTACCTGCTGTCGACCATTCGACTGTCGTTGCAGCAACATGGATCCTGCCTGAATCTTTACCCGGAATATTAATCACGTAACCAACACAGAATAAATCGTGAATTGTAGGGCAGTGGGACAAGATCCATCTTATTGCGGAGTGGTCACGTCATTGTAGTGTGCCTGGTTTAAAGTATCCTTTTCCAGTCTATTTAATCAATTCTCATAATATCCTTGCATACTATGGAGCCAATAACAAGATCAAGGATTTGATACAACAAGTCGTGGTAATAGTAGTGGCTGTTAGCCCTATACCAGTATGCTTTTAATTTAACGTTTAGATTTCTTTTATAATTACCACATGTGGCTAGTAATATCGTTATACTTTCACAAACCTTAAATGTACCATTCATGAATGTTGTCACATGTTATGCGCAGTTGGGGTCGTGTTTTGGGGGAAACGGAGTCCAGACTTAAAATGCAAATAAAACGCAAAATTGTCCGCAATACGTATTTGTATTATGCGCTTTAATTCATGAATTGGATATATTCCCGCTGCGCCGGTTCACGTTCACCAACATTGCGGCTGGGTTTTGAGACTAGGGAGCATGTGATTTATGAGACGTCTCTGAATTATGATACTGTCAGGTGACTCGGCACTGTAGAGTCTTTGATATCAGAGACGTCTTTGAATTAGCAGTGCCCCCGAACTGCTAATTCAAAGACGTCTCTGATATCAAAGACGGGTCAGTGATTTCACATACGGGGGTCTGTGATATCACATACGTCGTGCTTTTTGACAGTTCGGCGCTGGATGCAGCATTTCGGAACGAAGGTGAGTGTATCGGAATATGCTTTCCTATGTTTAGCAAATATCTATCTGTGCAAACATCATATCTATCTGTGCAAATTCTGACAAATGGTCTCAGAAAATACTTAGATTGCAAAATCGAGCCATTTACGGCCAAAATCCAACGTTTTGAAGTAAAAAAAATCCCAATTCATGGGGGGTGAATATTTTGGCAAGGCAAAAAATGAGGGGACAAGAAATATTTTGCCAGTCAAAGAGGGGGGAGGGGAACGATTTTTGGCACGCATTGTGGCGGCACGCTGGCGGCACCTTTTCAAAAATATGTTCAAAAACGACTTGGGGAAAAAATGATAGGCCCATACGGAAACGTTCAGGCCTAACCTCGTGGCCTGATTCTTTTAGCACATGTGCATGGGATGAATTCGGATAAATATGGACACTTGTATTTTATTAATAGGGGTGGGGTTATGTTATGATAAGGTGGATCAAAATAGATCAACAAATTACAGTAAACCAGGGGCGTGCCCAAGGGGTGGGGCTTTGGGGCCTGCACCCCCCGGGTCTTAAAAAAAGAGCTAGACAGAGAGAGAAAGGAGAAGGAAGAGAGGGAGGGAAGAGGAAGGGGAGTGACAGAGCAGTGGCATAGCCAGGCCCGTACGCAGTATTTCTTTTAGGGGGTGCTGATTTTAAAAGGTGGACCTTTTTCCAGGGGGTGGTGCGATTTTGTAAAAAGTGGACCTTCTACCCAAAACTTTGGACCTTTTTGACTAAAAAAGCATTAAAAACCTATTTTTTCTTTTGCCACACCGCACGCCCCCCCTCTGCGTACGGGCCTGGGCAAAGCCAGTGGGGCAGTAAGGTATATAGACAGTGTCCCCTAAAAAAATCGAAGGAGAGGAAAAGGGAGGGAAAAGGAAAAGGCCTACTTTTTCAGTCTAATAATTTCCCAAAAATTGAAAGATATCCCGAAAACTGAAAACAAATATAAAATAATACCAATACCGGGACGAAAATGTTACAAAAATCGGCACAAAATATTAGCAAAACTGGGATGAAAATTTTGTTTTGCCACAGCCACCCAGGCTCATTTCAATGTCCGGGCATTTTTAGGCAAAAGAAAGGCAGACATGTGGAAAGAAAACAAGGAAGAATAGAAGAAAAGTACGTTCTGAACTTCTGAGTTACTGCGCATCATATGTTCATGCTTGAAATTTGTGACACGGAAATCGCATCCACTGGAAATCCGTTCTAAAATACATATATATTATGCATTATCATGACATGATTATATGGCCTATAGGCTATGCTTAATCATGATGGTCGGAAAAATAAGTTAATAATAGGGGCCTAATGCAAAATGTTGGCTTTTAGTTTTAGGATAATATCCCCCCCCCCCTCACAACTCGGGTCCCTTGAAATCTATTATGCTGAAAATAATACCAATAAATAAGTATAAACTTTTACACAAAATGACTTTATTGTGCCTGCTATTATTTTTTTGAAAAGTTCCCTAACTTCTGAGGGAGCACATCCCCCTCAGGTACCCTTCTCCGTCAAAAAAAAAAGGCTAACTTGCAAGTATCCATATAGGCCTAATTGAGCAGGTTCATACCCATAACATTTGCGGCCCAGAAGTCAGGTCCGCAGGAAATTTGTTATGAATTACAGGCCTATCTTTCATAGATATGTGCCTATAGGCCTATTATAGCAGATCTCCCTCAAGCACCCCTTGCGTTAAAACAAAAAAAGGCTACACTTAGGCTGAATTGTAGAAGTTATTGAGCACAAGTATTCATTGAAAACTAAAATTTGCGGGTCAGTCGGAAATCTGTAAAAAGTATATGCTCCGAAAATAACCAATAAACATGTTGCACCAAAATGGCTCCATTGGGGCCTTCACATTGAAAAAAAAATTGTCTAATTCGGAGTGGTGAGGGGCACGTCGCCCCTCAGACAACCCTAGCGGCGATGCCGCGCCGATATTCAACATTTTGAAATTTTGTTCAGTTCAGCCCGGCGGTCTCGGAATCTAGAAACGCCCTGTAAATAATAACGATGATAATAATTTTAGGAAATAAAAAAGTTTTAATGAAATAGTGAATAAAAATGTTTCTAGTTTCTTCTTGGTATTGGTTGAAATTGTTTCCATGAGTCGGGGCCTGAACAATTAATTTACTACTCCCCATATAATGTTGCAGTTCATGTATAGGCCTAATACTCTATGAAATATTAATGTAAAAGTTTTCGTGCATTCATCACCACATGTTGAGTTTTGATGTGTACGGAGAATTGAAAGTCTACAAAATGTCGTCGAGGAAGCAAAGTTATTTTGCAGCATTTGAGCTCAAAGTTATGAAAAAGAACAACAATTTTTTTTTTAGAATTCCTCGATTTCTCACGTTTACTATAAAGAGTGTACCCCGAGCCTGCGCTTTAATTCATGAATTGGATAGTAAAATTAGCAGGCATTCAACTTGGCTAGCTACAACCCTGATTAGGCCTACTCGCAAAATTATTCCCGCTGCGCCGGTTCACGTTCACCAACATTTACTAATATCGTTTGCGGCTGGATTTTGAGACTAGGGAGTATGTGATTTATGAGACGTCTCTGAATTATGATACTGTCAGGTGTATCGGCACTGAAGAGTCTTTGATATCAGAGACGTCTTTGAATTAGCAGTGCCCCCGAACTGATATCAGTGCAGAGATAATGTAGGCCTAATCAGTGTTAACAAAAAGTCATTTGTATGATTCTAGGTTTGTTTTCTTTTTTATTTAATATTGTCACATTTGTCGATAGGCCTAACCGTGATACCATTAAAAAAGCTAAAAGAACATCAATTCTACACACCGTTTATTTGGAACTGAACTTTGATTTATTAAAGTCATAATGTACGATCTTATAATATGAATTTGGTTAATTTTTTCAAACCTGATTTTATGGCATATTTGTAATGTATACACATGTCACAACTTGCATCTAAATGGAATCAGCCAAATTTGCTGTGTTTGTAGGTAAACAGAGCAAAGTTCGATATAAAGTCATAATTCAAGAATTATGACTTTATGTCCTCCTATGTTTACCTCGTTATTTCAGTTCAAAATGGACAGAAGCCATTCCCGATAATTAGGGCCTATTACTGGTATTATTTCAGCATTTTGAATATATAATGACAAATTTAAAATTTGAAGAAATCGTACATTAAGCCTTTAACACCTAACTGGAAATAACAGAGTGAGTAAAATAAAATAAAAGTAGGTCTACTGTTGAATGTGTTGATATTTCAAATGCATGTGAAAAAAAAGGAACGGTCACAGTATATTTCTTTAATCCCAAAGGCATGAAAGGGCTTGTGATAACTATTTGAATTTAGGGTTTTGATTTAAACTATTTTAATATCAAATCTTTAAAAAACAACATGGTCTTCTCATTTTAACCGAGGGGCATGGGATTCACCACTTTTAACTACGTCATTCACGGACGGAGCTGAGGCAACGGCTCTCCGCTCCGTTGATAGTAATACTTTCCTGGTCTTTGTTTTATTTCAAAGTTACAAACAAGAAAAGACAAGACAAGACAAAATTTTAAAAAGTGCACTGCTTTCATCTTTTTTCAATTTTCGGCAGCCGTCTGTTTGTATGAGGCGAGGTCCAAAAGAGGAACACTGCAAAATCTAAATGATTATGCCTAATTTGCCATATTTGGTAGAGATACAGTACTAAAAGAGCTAAGGGAACGTTCATAAATACTTGGGGGCTGGAAAATTTTGATTTCGGTATGTCAAAACTTTTTTGACCCCCCTACATATGTTAAACTTTTAGATCCACTTGTTTTTATAGACTCAAAACTTTTTGGATCCCTTTTTTTGTATACACCAAAATATTTTGTACCCCCACACCAAAATCACTAAAAACACCCGTTTTAGACCTACTTATGAATTCCAAGGGGTCATAGGTCAAAAACCATAGGTCGCAGAAAAATGTTATGATTGACGTTTTTGGTCCAAACATCCATCTTAGTAAACTGATACACTTTGCAAGATGTATATGTCAATTTTCAAAAAATTTCCCATATAAAAATTTGTTCTTTTGGTCAAAACTGAACAAAAATCACCAAAAAATGCCATTTTTATACCCATAAATTAAATGTATTAAATTAAGCGATGGTCTTTTTTGCTTTATTTCAGGGTCCTAAAATAATGGAGAAAATTTGAACATCATTAAATGAAGAGTTTAGTTCCAAAAGGCATTAAGTCCAAAGACTGTTTTGTGGGATGTTATATTGAGTAGCAGTAACCTTGCCACTCTAATAACATTGGCGTAGTAGAATATATAGTTATAACAATTTTGGCAAATAATTGCAAATCTCTTTAACTTCCCACGTGCGAAGAAGAAAAAGGCTAAAAAGACCTTGGATTTGACAATTTTAGGGGACAAATCTATTATTGAAAGAGAATAAGCCATATGTGCAAACATATCCATTCCAATCGTTAAATGTCACTTAAACTTTAGAATGTAAAAATATTCCAGCAAAATGTTACACAAGGCAGCTATTGAACTAATGCCTTTTGAAACAAACTCTTGAAATATTGTGTTAGTAAAGAAAGTGAATAGGCCTACTTCACTTTAATAGGAATTGGACTAAACTACAAATCAAGTAAATGACTACATTTTATGGCGATGTCGACATTTTAAAGAAAATTAACACAAATTGGCGCTGACTGGAAAATAAAGCTCTTCCCATATCCTGTCGGAAAACCATGCATGATGCAGTCATGTCTACAGTAGAATTCATCTCGACCTTTGCAGGACTTAACCCCATTAAAAGCTATTAAACCAAGATAACACTCATTGAAACAGCTCAACTGATTAAATCGGATCTTCTCTGGTTGTGCACAAGTGACTGTTTTCATGTGCGATATCGCAATAAAGCTGGTATTCATAGCTTCAGTTGGGTAACCGATTATAAAGGAAACGAAAGGAAACAATGTTATGTGTGGCTTTGTTCACGAAATCAGACAATGTCGTGCTTTTTGTAAACCAGCATTCTTGAAAATGAGCAACATAATGAGTTTTGACTTAACACGGTTTAGAAATAATTTCTTCATATTTTTGGTGTTATCTGTCGTTTACATGTCCTTCCTAAAACACAAAAGTACGACCCTCTCCAAACACCTAAATTAGCTAAAAATTTAGGACATGTTACAAAACTTTATTTTCTAGAACCTATTTAGAATAATTTAAATGTAGCTTTTACCGGTTTTTTGTGGCATCCTTCAGAAGTGAGCGGTCCGATACCAATATTTTCGGTCAAATCTCCATTCAAATAACACGGGAGTTGGCTAGCTATGCCTTGCCCTCACTCATATTTTACAAAAGTACGACCATTTCTGAACATCTAACCTAGCTGTAATTTTAGGTCATGTTAGAGAAATATATTTGCTAGAAGTTTTGGAGAATAAATAAAATATTGGCTGGTTATTTTTCACACAGTGATGTTAACTAGGCAAGTGTCCATTCTCCCAACATACATCATTTGTAGGGGTCACGCGTCAATGGTGAGAGCACTGTGTATTGTGTATAGGAAAACGGACAGTAACTGCAGTATGGTCCATGTAAAAAACTTGTAACTCCCTTCGTCTGTTGGCGGGTAACTTCTTGAATTCCTAGTTTATTCGAAGCATGCAAAATAGCGGCGTCATCCATTTTTATATTATTGTAAAATAATAATAATAACTGAGGCCTAATGTTAAAATGAAACGATGGCCACCCCCCACAAAAAAAAAACCTGTATAATGTGCGCAACCTATAAAGTGAAGAACTTGAAAAAAGAACAATTCAGCCCGAATCACGGGTCAAATAATCGCCATTGATTTATATGGGACAGGGATAGAGGTTATCCATGTTCTATAAGCTGCATGTCCTATCAACGACTGCTATACATTGTTTAGGACATTCTAAAGAAGTACCTGCATGTGCAGCCATGACTGTTTCAAAATAGCCCGCCAAAGTCATGCAGGTAACTCCGAGGTCGTGCATTGAATTAGTTTGAATGAGGAATACTACGGGAACCAGTGCCTTTTGTTAGAAGTCACACATGAGTGAAGTGGATAACCTCTATTATCAAAAGTCACGGCGAAAATCTTCAATAGTTGCCCAATTGCCTACCACCTCGCCGGTTTAGTAACCCTGTGAAGAGTAAAATCAGATCAATGCTCATTCACGTGGATGATGAACATTGATCGCGATTGAAAAGGACATAGATAAATTGAATGAATGAATGAATGAATGGACAGGATTATCGATATTGTTACGCAATAGTGGTGTTAGATCCAAAGCTGGAAGCTAGTAGTTGGCAGGTGGAAGGCAAGTCTAATCTGATTGGCTAAATATCGTCAGTAGCTGTCAGTAGGCGTGGTTAGTCAGTTTGACATTTCCCTTGACTTTCCAAGGGAGGATATGTCGGATCTATACGGACCAACGCCTGACGGCGTTGATTATAGTACTAAATATTGCGTTGGTCCTGTATGGACTACCTTTGACCCATATATTTATACGATTCAAAAAGAGCTTTCGTCAGTGTTTCTTTTAACCAAGTTTGATCGAGATCAGCGCAAGCGTCTGGCACCAGTAGTATTTTGAAAGAGCGTTATAATAATCAGAAGACTGATTCGACGGCTCAAACGTATTTCAGTCGACTTAAAGGCAGTGGCGTAACCAGTGGGGTGGCCGGGGGGGCAAGCTGCCCCCCGGACACAAAAAAACTGGGAAGAAGAGCAAAAAATTGGGAAGGGGAAAAGGGGGAAGGAGAGAAAAAGAGGGAAGAAAAAAGGGGAAGGAGAAGAGGAAAAAGGGGAAAGAAGAAAAGAAAAAAGAGGGAAAAAAGGGGAAGGGAGAAGAGAAAAAGGGAAGGGAGAAGAGAAAAGGGAAAGAAAGAGGGAATTTGAAATTTGTACTCTGAAACACTGATTTTTTAGCTTCTAATATGCCAAAAACCAGGAGCTTCAGGGGGCTCCGCCTGCTTGACCCCCGCCGGGGCTTTGCCCCTGGACCCCACCAGGGCCCTTAAGGCGGGCCCCTGGACCCCACCCGTTTAACGCTTCGCGGCAAGCCGCTCGCGACTTTTGGTCAAGAATTGGGAAATTTTTCAATCTTGCCCCCCCGGAAGGTCCGGTCTGGTTACGCCCCTGCTTAAAGGTATCCTAATGTAACAAAGACATTGAAACCAATGACTTGTGGAGAAACAAAATATAACTGAATAAAAAATCTTGCTGATATTTAGAGTCTGGTAGTCTTCCTGTGATCCTGCTTTGAATAAGTCTAGTCAGATGTCATTAGTTGTGAGGTGCGTTATGCAATTTTTCCCCTTTTTTATCAGGATACGTGCAAATTGACTCTTAAGGGAGTGTTTATAAATGCTTTGATGGGGCCGCTGGAATTTTTTTTTCATGTCGAAATTATTTTAACCCCCCTCTTCGTAAACCCCAAACTTTTTGACCCCCCTAATGAACCTAAACTTTTGACCTCCTCATATTAGGTTAAAAACTATTTTGACACCCCCCCTCCCCTCATTTAAATGTAGCCTACCAATCAAAGGACAGGGGGAAACAAATTAATGATACTAAAATTTGTATTGATGTGCAATATTGTATGTCCATGTCATTGATATAAAATATGTGACCATCCACATCGAAACGCTCGTAAAGTCGGCCCCTGGTCAATTTTGTTTTCTTGCGTATTTAGAAAATATATATCATAAGCTTTACAATGATATATCATTTGCCTTCAAACAATATCCAGAAGCGGGGTATTATGGCTTGTTAAACTTTGCTACTTCAGTAAAAAGGTACATTATTTTGGTGCTACAATATATCTATTTTTCTACATTGCTGGTATTAAATATCAAATGGTCATAATTGGCGGTCACTTCAAATCATCCCCAAGTCAACGAGGTTCAGGAATGTCCTCTCATTGTTAATTGTTGGTTAACTCACCACTTGAACAGGATTTAGCCAAATCAAACAAAGACTAAAGCTATTTACTATAAGTATAAGCTTATTATCCTCTTCAACAATAGGATTAAAGATTGGTATTTGACTGGACTGAAATGAGACACTTGTAGGACAATTATTAGGTACATTATGAATACAAGCTTTATGCACATTTTGGACTGTAACTCGAAATAAAATTTGCCGACTTTACGAGCGGTTTGAGATGGATGGTCACATATGTGGAATTGTTTTATCATTTTGTAAAGTATGTTTTATGCAACCCGGTATTAAAAAACCCATTCATTTATGATTGGAATCAGTGGCGATGAAAGCATTGAAATTTAGGGGGTCGGGGACGAGTATATTTTTTTGGTTTTACTGGAACTTGGGGGGGGGGGGGGAAATAAAATTTCGGGGGCACAGTTGACAAAAAAATTGCAGTTGCAAATACATATACTGGTTTTGTTTTTAGAGAGACTCTATTTGAGTATTTCATGTATTTGCGCTTCCAGAAAAGGCTTTATTGGGATGATATGTGCGAGTAGCGTGCAAAATTTTGTCGCCCATGATGGGGATGAAAATGCCTTTATTGTGATAATGTGCGCTCACAGCGCGCAAACGTTTTGTACTTAAACTATTTTGTTCCATGATCGGGGTGAATTTGGGTGGAAAAGGGGCTCCTTGCCGGGGCTCCTTGTCCCTTTTCTTTTCCTTTACCCTCCACATGTTATCTTTCATTTTTTGTCAGGAGGACTTTTTCTTTCATCTTTGTCATGGGGGCACTTCCACCCCCTGCCCCCTGGCTATACGATACTGCCGAAATGATGTGTTTTGCAATTTGGTGGGACAGTTCGCGTGATTTTACCCTATTTGGGCCCAAAACACGATGCTTTTTGATGTGCTAAAAAAATTGCATCTGAGGACAATTATTGTTTATTTTCTCCTACTAGGATTTTTAGGGGGATGTCCCCAGGCCTCGAAATAAGAAGAAAAATCCAAGGGCCCTCTGGACCCTTGCCTTTGAAATTTCAAGGGTCCTGGTCAACTTTCAAGGGTCCGACCCCGGACCCATGCCTTTGAAATTTCAAAAGAGAGAATTAACTACGGGGATCACTGTATGTAGCTTGTAGAAAATTGAAAACCCGGGTTGAAATTTGATGGGAAACTAAAATGAAAGTGTACTCAGAGTCATCAGTAGACAAGGGGCGGTCTACATGTCTCATTCTTAGGTACTTTGTCCTGAAGAAGTCAGAGCTACTCCTGACGAAAGCTTGACAGTTCTAAACTTGTCCGACGGCGAACCCGCTAAAAACCTACTAGCGTTGTTGCGGCTCCCGTATGCATATGTACCGTAGATATTGATGAATAGACTTACGGTTAAAAGTCAATCAGCTGTAAAATTTGAAGTAGATTCACGTGCGTGACGCACCACGAATACAGGCTGATATCAATCAATAAATCCCACCGTTAAGTCTTTATAAATGTGACCCTGAAAGTTGTGCCTCATACATCAATAGAGGCCCTGCATGAAATTATCGATTGGCTCCAAACAACCTATTTGATCGTAGTCATGGTAGTGCAGGGTTATGTGTGTGAGTGAACTGTCACGGTAGATTGCAATCATGCTTTTGTTGAATGCATTTGAGTAGTCCGCCATATTTACGGGATGATACGTCGCATGTATAGAGCTGGGTGGGTGCTGTCCACTATATCTGTCAGGTTTCAAGGTTTGATAGACACTCATGGTGTTTGAATTGGTCATTCATTCATTCATTCATATTTATTCAGTACTCACATAAAAAATATTACAGCACATATGATAAAAAATATACATTATAAATACGTATACAAGATGTGGTCAATTGCATGAAATACCAGATATAGCAACGAAATATATGGATTATGGAGTAAACACCAGACGAGTACCAAGGATAGCCCAAAAAGCCTCAATAAAATTGAGGCTTATTTCCATTGGGGTCCTTATTGCTCATAATAATTATTATCCTCATTGCTCATAATAATTATTTTATTGATGGAATCGGGGCAATTTTTTTTTTAAATATAAAATAGGGTCTTTTGATGATAGTGATGAAATTGGGAACATCATCTAAATCTAATTCCACCCTTTTCCCCCTTCTCTCATCTCCGACCGGGGCTTTCCCTCCCCCGCTCGCGATTATTTTTTTCGTACATCATATTTGAAAATTATTTCCGTTTTTGATAATCAAACACGGAATAAAGCAAAACTCTGAAAAATCAACTGATTTTACCACATGCGTTACAAATATATAGGCCTAATTATGATGTACGAAAAAATAATCGCCCCGCTCCTATCCTGTCCTCGATTTCTTTTCTTCGCCTTTCCTCTCCTCTCCTCTCATCTCCACAGATGTCCGCATTTTTCTCAAATGTTCCTCAAAGCTTAAGTTTTTGGGTAGGCCTACACACCGTCAGTCCGAATTTTTAGGGTTTCTAACCCTAACCCTAACACTAACGCTAAACCTAACCCTAAACCTAACTCTAACCCGGACCATAAAAATTCGGACTGACGGTGGTTTGGTCAGCCCCCCGCCAAATGGGTTGATCCCCCCTCCTGAAATTCACTTTGCCCCTCTGCGGACTCTGCCATTGTAGTTGGTAACTTCAGTCAAAGGCGGTCAGCCTCCCCCCTCAGCCTAGAGGAAAAGAGGATGTATGTGTGTGTTTCATGGAGTTGTGTGTGGAGAGATAAGAAAGGGAGGGTGGGGGTGAGAAAGGGACCGGGAGATGAGGGACAGGCGAAGAGGGGAAGGAAAAATTGGATCAAGTTCCCAATAGCGGCACCACTTTCACCAAAAGACCCTTGAAGTTTTATTAACTGAACTAATAATATCGAGTTGGTTCAAATAGTTATAATAATAATTATTATTATGAGAGAGGGGGCGCCTGACCACTTCCAATGACAGTATAATAAGCCCTCTGCTGAATTCTATTTAAAAAAGATAAATTAATGAGCAAATCTTTGTAAAAGAAATCTTTGTTAAAGAAGCCAAGTTATAAATCAACTCACATAATCTCTTCGGTTTTCGTTTGGTACAATACACAAACAGAAATTGAGTTAAATAGTCCGGTGGCAGACCAAGGTAGGTTGGTTTTGCCAGTTAAAGTGTTTTTGTTTCTGGATTATTGTTCTATGGGTGGTACAAAATGAGATTCCGAGGGATGTAAAATTGTCACCCCTGGGCAATTCGAGATATCCAAGGTCAAAGTTTATACAGGGGTCAAAATTATAAACTTGTCCAATTTTGTCCAAACATATGTCAAATTATTCCTCTTGCCATAAGGATTCAGAAAATATATAGTTTCACCATGGAAGAAAGAGATAAGAAGGAACCACAACGAACGCATTCACTTTGTACACTCCCTTTACCGACATTTAGTTGACATTGTTATTCATGAGGATTTACTTTGATCAATACCCCGCGTTAAATAGGTGATTGGTATTGTATTCCATGTATTTGCATGTCTTCTGGAGCGTGTGTGAAGGATGATTTGAACTAATGACCTTCCGTGCAAGCACCCTATAGGATTTTCTTTGGTGACGTGATCATCGGTCATTGATGGCCTACATCTTTTTCTTCCATTTTACCCAATTTTTCCGAACTTTGATGACTTTTTTCTCAGAGTTGGCAGTCTTTGGCACTGAAACGAGTTAGCTAGTTACGATTATACACATATAAACTATCAAATTAAACAGGTTTTATGTACCGGACTCAACCGGAACATTGTGCATTATTTAAAAACATTTTACATCTATTTTTCATCGAAAAAGTCACCAAAATCTTACCTTATTTGCTAAAGATGAAACTCAGCAAAAAAACGGCCGATTTTGATTACCTTTTCGATGTTTTATAGGACATTTTCTACACAACACGATCAAGAAAACAGTTTGACTGTAGATCCCAAAACAAAGCTACTATACATGTTCAGAGCATCAGTGAAATTCCATAATCTTACTTCTGGGTAGCTTTTGTTTGTTCGTGGATGGGTTTGTTATAAATTTTTTCCAGTAATGATTTTGCCAAGCATCGATCGCGGTAAATGGATCATACATGAAAGTAAGTACCATTGATAGCTTTTCTTTTCATGCGTCAATAGATAAGCGGATTAAAACTTGGCCGATCGAAGTCGTTGTGGTTCCTTCTCATCTCTTTCTTCCATGGTTTCACATACCTATCGTTGTGGAGTTATAAGCAAAAAGGTCAAAGGTTAAATAGAGAACTCCACAGGGGTTGACATTGAAAAATGCTCCAATTTTGCTGAAAATGGTCTCAAATTGGTCTTTCTGTACCACAACTCGAATAATGAATAGTTTGAATTATATCCTTCATTAATATATTCTCGTTCATTAATTGGTTAAACGTGTATCATGTGACCAAAAATAGTTTTGCTATTTTGCAAAGCAATCAAAAAGCCGATCGATGAGGGAACGGGGTACTATTCAAAGTACTATCTCCCCGGGAAATAGTTTTACTATCTCCCTCTGAGCGCGTATGACCGCATAGCCGCGTCGCAGTTCCTAGTGGTCAGTGCCACTCGCCACATACGCGGGATATTAGTACCGGTTCCGGGGTATTAATGTGTAACAAGTCATGTTGTCCTGCGAAGCACACAAGCAGCACAGAAATGCAGCTAAAATACGGCGGTTTCATGGCATAAATCTGAGTTACATCAGGATCAGTAGGCCTATCTTAATTTTGATGGTAAAATAACAGAGAACATGGTTACTCGTTTCACTGCGGTATTGTAATTTGTAGAGGTTTACAACTTTCACGGTAAGCTTTAGCCATTCAACTGTAGGCCTATGCGTGCTTTGTGCATGCATAGCAAGGCCAGCCTAGCTTTGACTAGGCCTAGCCTACATTTATTTTAACCAATCAATGAACAAAGAATATATTAATGAAGGATATAAAACAAATATTTACTGCTCTAAATTCGGGATCTGGTGGAATCTATTGGTCCCCTCGGTGAACTGGAGACCGTGAGCCTACTATTTTCCCTAGACCTGGCGGTCTCGTGAAAATAGTAGGCTCACGGTCTCCAGTTCACCTCGGGGACAATAGATTCCACCAGATCCCTCATGAGCAGTAAATATTTGTATACTACCTAGAATGACTTGTTGCCATGGTAACACATCAAAATATGTCATTGTCAATTGAGTCCTACTAATATTGACCTACTGGTACTTCTCTGAATGCTTACCTAGGTAACAAGTCATTACAGTGGGTTATAACTATTCTTTATTCGATTGAGATAACAGTGCCAACAACTTAAGACCATTTTCATCAAAATTGGAGCATTGTATCTCTTTCAGCCCCTGTGCTTCTTCAAAGTTAACCTTTGACCTTTTGGCTTATAACTCCGAAACGATAAGTCGGAGGTGGGTCAAACTATACTTTTTCTGAATCCTGAGGATCAGAGGACCAATTTGGTATGGGTTTTTAAAAAAACTGTGCAATTTTGAATTTTGACCCCTGTATAAACTTTGACCTTGGAAATCTTGGATTGCCCAGGGGTGACAATTCTACATCCCCCATAATCTCATTTTGTACCACCTATAGATTAATAATCAGCAAAGAAAAACACTTTAACTGGCAAAACCATCTAACCAAATAAAACAATAGTTTGCAGCCGGACTAAAAATAGTGATTATAATATTACATGTATTATGATGAGCGTTTGACCACTTAAAAGATAACTAACCCTACATAGTATATCTATCGGTATTTGGCAGCATGCTTAATTGTATTTAAAAAGATAAATTGATGTACAAATCTTGTTTAAAGAAGCCAAGTTATAAATCAACTCACATAAACCCACAATAAAGAACCAGAAATTGAGATAAAAAGACCTTTTGCTCCAATTTTGCGCAAAATGTGTTGATTCACCACCCTGAAATTCACTTCGCCCCCTCCCCACCCTTGTACCCCCGAAAAATGCCTGCCGACGCCACTGCCCCCCCCATCCACCACCACCTCCCCCACCACACCATGGTTAGTTTCCGTAAGTGATTAGAGAGACTGCTCAACTGCGCAAGCCCGCTCAGTGTTATGCTAATTCTCTTCATTGTTTTACCCGCAAGTTAGACACTTTAGGTAAAGGTTTACACCCAGTCGCCTTTGGAACAGCGGTTTTATTCAATGAAAGTCAATCAATCGTCGCGATAACGTAGCGACTGAGTTTAAACCTTTACCTAAGGTGAGTAACCGTAACAAACAATGAAGATAATTAGCATAACAAGCGGCTTGCGCTCTCTAATCCCTTAACAATGAAGGAACGGAGTAGTCATGGTTCCGGTCATATCCTTTATCCAGAACAATCAAATGTACGGTATCTAACAAAGGAGAATTAGCATATTAACAAAGGATGTACCTAGTAGCAGGGGGATGACACTCTATTCACGTGGTTTCTTTTCCAACGCTAAAAGATTACGAATTTTGATGGTTTGTAAATGAAAAGTGTCCGCACTATCGATTGATTACGTAACTGTTATGAATAATTTATTAGTTTTTCAATGCAATCGCCTCGACCCATTAATACATATTATCTGTATTTATCAAAGTACTTGGAATAGCAATCTGGTGAGTTCACTGAACTACGCCCAAATACTGATGGAGTTTTAATGGCGCTAATCCTCTCCATACACAGATGAACAAATACAATAGGAGAAGGTCAACACATATGACCTCCTATATGACATGTTATATGAGATGTACAACAACCTGAATATCATAATGATCAGTGTTCGTTTGTGCATATGAACTGCATATTTACAATACTAAATATTACTCGTTATATATTATGTCAAATATTGGTATTATGACAACACGGTATATACATTGTATATAAAACGACTAATAGATCCTACTATCATGGCGTCAGGTCATTGGTTCATCATATCCCGTATGTTTCTTAAAATTCATTCATATTTGAGACAAATTTCTGTGCCCATTTTATAGGCGTACAGGTGGATCCGGTTTTTTATGTCATTTTCATTTCTTTTTGATGAAAGAATTAAGGTTTTCCACTGCACGGAGGCCACTATGTGATACTAATTTAATGCTATTTGTAAATGAATGCGGATTCCCGGTTGTTGTTTTTCCACAGTGTGACAACTGTCCACCCATCCAGACAACATCATCACATAATAAAACGTCTGTATTTTTACGATGAGTAAATATTAAACTGAACTTTGCCTTGGAACATTGTGTAAGACGGTGTAAGATTTTGTGGGCGCCCTCAACATTATTATCCTCTTTGTATCCGTAAATGACATGGCATAGTTTAGAGTGTGTGAATTCTATGAAGACTAGGGGCCTACTTATACATGGGGTCATATCCATGGACACAAGTAACGATAATTGACAACACGATACGCGACTGTATTTAGGGAGGCTAACCACTAATAATTAATAATGCCGGGTAGGGCCTACTCCTGGGCGACTCGTGTGGGCAAGGACGCTTAGGACGGTGACCAAATGAGTCTCAAGGGAGGGCGAGTTAGCGCAGCGGTAATTCCCTCGCTTTGCACCACTGAGGTCCCGGGTTCAAGCCCCGGCGCGGCCCAAGGACTCATGTACACTTGGTTTATCCCGATTCCATGCTCGCTCTCGCAGGTTTTCTCCGGGATCTCCGGTTTCCTCCTGTATCGCAAAAATCGGTGATTAGTTGTTTGGTTATCAAAAAAAAAACTTCCTTCACCCAATGGAATTTGGGGAGCTGCACAGATAATTGGTGGATGTTACAATCTAAATGCGGATAGGTGTGCGCCGTTCGGCAGCAACCTAGTTGATGCGATCTGATTGTTATTATTCACCATTGCAGCGAAATTACATCGCTTTGAGTCCTCTAAGATCTGGAGAAAGGCGCTTTATAAATCCAAAATTTAATTTATTATTATTATTATTATATATTATTTAAATTTCACCGGGGAGGGGCACTCAAGTATGATAATGTAGGCCTATACGCATGTGTGGCCAACTTTTTTAAACACCCCCTAAAACGAGTTTTACCCTACCAGCAAATTTAGGATCAATAGGCCTAAGCTAACTTAATACACTAAAGGAAGTTTTGGATGAGAAAACGGACATTTTGATGAGAAACGGCCAAAATGGTGAGAATTTAAATTTTCTCATTCTTTTGGATGAGAAACTTCCTGGTGTGTGTGTCAATCATTATTGTCTTATTAAAATCCGGGACTTTGGTTGACCTGTGCTAGACTCCAGCACATGTTAAATGACGCAAAGACAGTTGTGGTAACACCATGGTCGCAGACCTGCAAAAAAGCTCAAAAACAGATAGTAATGAAACCAGTTTTTATTTTCCTTGCTCTAGCGAGTTCACAGAGAAGGTGTTTCTAGTACAATGCAGCGTCGGACTCTAGCTGAGAGCGTAGCCTGAGTCCAAACGGACTCCAAGAAGGGCTCTCCATACACAAATGAACAAACACAAAGGAAAGTAGTCTCCTCCGTGACCAGCTTGATTTCGATGGAGCGAAACCAAATTGGCTGCAGAGGAGACGGGTAATTTTGCCATGCAAATGAGGTGAGTGCCCTCTCAAGAATAACTACTCTCTGCTAGTAGCCATGGTACCCGTGATGCATAACAATGAAGGTACCGAGTAGTCATGGTTCCGGTCACATCCTTTATCCAGAACAATCAAACGTACGGTAACTAACAAAGGAGAATTAGCATACTAACAAAGGAGGCACATAGTAGCCATGGTACCCGTGATACATAACAATGAAGGCACGGTGTAGTCATGGTTCCGGTCATATCCTTTATCCAGAACAATCAAACGTACGGTAGGAGAATTAGCATACCAACAAAGGAGGCACCTTAGCGGTCATTCACCTAATCCCAGAGAAGTGGGTGTGTTTACGTAGGCCTACTTGTAAGTTCACTCCCGGGCATTACTCGTTGATGGTCGATAAACGTCCCAATAAATCGGACTTAGTCACCGGTCAGTTCTACAGCATAGATATCCATGGCTAACGATGGTTAACTATGGAAACATGTTAAAGGACATCAAGAAAATTTTCTAAGTTATTTATTTTGAGCTCTTTCGCATTACTCGTTGACTGCCGATAAAACGCCCAATAAAGACTTAGTCACCGGACCGCGCCGGCCAGTTAAAGTACATACCCTATCACACCACTCCACACCATACATAAATTCTCCCAGTCACGTACATTTCCCAAATATGAAATTAAAAAAAGTCAAATTTTAATTTAGTTCTTTTAAAGTTTGGCAGAGGCGGGGTTCGAACTCACGGCGCAACGCTTAGTACTCTATGAGCCTAGCGCCTTAGACCACTCGACCACTTGTCTTGTTGTTATTCATCTGAAACTTATTTAAAAATATAATCGCAACTTCAACATAGGCCTACCACGTGACAAGCAAAGGCAGAAAACGTATTATATTTTGGAATTTTATCTGCTTAAAACATTAATGTGTATTATAATAGAGCTACCGTTATTTATATTGTTGAATTCTCAAGCGCATCATTTCGAATTGGGTTATACAAATATAGGAAATACACACCTTATTGCCTTTTAACAATAACCAATGACACTAGCACGTAATTCCAGTCAAGCACCAATCTTTAATCCTATTGTTGAAGAGGATAATAAGCTTATACTTATGTATAGTATTATTAAAAAGCTTAAGTCTTTGTTTGGCTAACTCCTGTTCAAGTGTGGCTAAATCCTGTACGAATGTCAGCGGCGAATGTCAGGTTATTATTTCCCAGTCTTGAAAAAAAATTGCAGGCAGAGGTGGGAATCGATCTCGGTACCTCCCGGTTAAAAAGCACTGTGCAAAACCACTAAGCCAACTAAATATCTGTTGTGAGATGCTTAACATTAATCGTTGATATTGCTTAATGGAACAAATCGCGGAATTAAATCAGTAATAAAAGAAGTAGATTCTTATTTAGCGGCCAAATTGGATAAAAGGGGAAATATTTGTCCCTGCTCTAAAGAAAATATAGGTTAGAAAATTATCAAATAAATTTAAATTAAAAATTGAGATTTTATATTTATTTATTTCACGAGGCGGCATTTTCACAGACAAACACTGTATACGCTAAAAACTCGACCCTCATTACTAGATGATGGCATAGCTCAGTGTTAGAGCATCAGACTGGTAATGTCAATATCGTTGGTTCGAATCCGCCCGTCAGCAATGGTTATTATGATTTTAATGCTATACGCTACAATTTGTTCAATTTTTTTCGTTTATTTATTTATTTTTTTTTTTTTTTTTTATTTATTTAAATAATTTGATATATTTGAAAGGGGTATTTGAGCAATTTGAAATTTTTACCTCCGTATAATCCTATTCGCCACTTGCACGGTTCCGCCATTATGCACTATGTGCGGGAGAGCCTCGAACTGGCAGCATACATGAATGGGAATTGAACCAGTCATATAACATTCTGTGTAAGGTTACGTAATTCTTCCTTTCATGTATGCTGCCAGTTCGAGGCTCTCCCTGCATATAGTGCATAATGGCGGAACCGTGCAAGTGGCGAATAGGGTCATTTTGAACCCACCCCTCCCAAATTGCCAAACTTAACGCACAACACCTATGAGTTTAAATCATACATAATGATCAGTACGTCCATCATGAATGAGTGGTCACTGCATTCATTTGGGAATGTGTAGGGACTGCAGCTTGATTCACCATCCACAACATGATAATGTGTGCACATGCTACATTATATACACTTGTAGGCCTATGTTGTTGTTGGTGTATAAGTAATGGGCCTTGCAATTCAGCATCGAAGTGGTTACGTAATTCTCTTGGTTACCGGATCACGCTACTTTGGTATGCCTTCGAGTGCCATATACTTTATGTGGTGATCATTTCGATCGTGGTTCATTACTCTAGCGCGTGATCCCGTTGACATAGTAACATTACGTAACTTCGATACTGAATTGAAATGCCTCAAGCTTTTAATCCGATATTCAGATTATCTATTTGTTTTCATGAATTGGAAGACATTCTTTGATGTATTACTGAGCTCAATGATCTGAAATTACTGGTAATTAATGGAGTGCAGTCCATTCAATCAAAATGTTGTCATCAACCTATTTGATTGCAATCATGCTTTTGTTGAATGCATTTGAGTAGTCCGCCATATTTACGGGATGATATGTCACATGCAAGGCCTCTATTCTCCAAATTCATTTCCTAATGTATGTGAGAATGATACAATAATGACATGATGAACATAGTCATTGATGCATCAGTTTTAAAATAGACTAGGCGGTTACCATATTTGGCGGTTCTCGGCTGGGCGCGATTACCAGGCTGATGGTGACATGCCCATACGACAGTTTTTACTAATTTGACCTCACATGACCCCTGGCGACCCCAAAATGACCTTCCAAAAATTCCCTATCAGAAGTAGATAGCTTTGTTTGATAATAACCAATGACAGAGCCGCTACGATTTTAAATTAAAAACAGGTCACCGCTTGAGGCGCTGCATTTAAGACGCAGCCTAAAAAGTTTATTACGGGACAAAATAGACGTGGACTATGTTCATCATGTCATTATTGTATCATTCTCACATACATTAGGAAATGAATTTGGAGAATAGAGGCCTTGCATGTGACATATCATCCCGTAAATATGGCGGACTCCTCAAATGCATTCAACAAAAGCATGATTGCAATCAAATAGGTTGATGACAACATTTGATTGAATGGACTGCACTCCGCCATAACTACGGTGAAGGACACCGGCTCAAATCCTTTGTTTGGAGCCAATCGATAATTTCATGCAGGGCCTCTATACTTTCTGTTAATAAAATACTATGCTGACCTCACACTCCAGTAATTTCAGATCATTGAGCTCAGTAATACATCAAAGAATGTCTTCCAATTCATGAAAACAAATAGATAATCTGCATATCGGATTAAAGGCTTGAGGCATTTCAATTGCAAGGCCCATTACTTATACACCAACAACAACATAGGCCTACAAGTGTATATAATGTAGCATGTGCACACATTATCATGTTGTGGATGTTGAATCAAGCTGCAGTGCCTACCCATTCCCAAATAAAAGTGACCAACCGGTGTTCACTCATAATTCGTTATGAATTCGGCAGAGTGACGAATCGAGAATTTTGAACAAATTGAGTTTTTGTATGCTTATGATTATGTTTCAGGTTATCTTTTATTTCCACCAAAAATTAATGGTAAATCTTACTCACCGACGTAGTTATTGAAATTTTGATTTGGACGAATCGCGCCTAAGTGCGATAAAAGAATTCGGCAGAGAGACGAATCGTATACTTAGCTGTACAAACCATGTTGATCTATAGTATTGTATAGCGGGAAACCCCGAATTTTCAATATTACATGTCCTATACTAATATATTTGATACCAACGTATAGCTGTAGGTATCTTCTATCTAGTGATACCAAAATAAGTACAAACTATCCCTACGTGATATTGCTGTTCTTTAATAATGTGAGTGCGCGCCCGTGAAATTTTAAAATCCCGGAAAATCATACGCAAAATATAGGCCAATATTGTTATTTTTGCTTTAAAATCCTCGAGTTTTTGCTAAATATTAAAGGGATGACTATTTTATACTTATATAGCAAGATAAGTCTACACAGCCTTAGGACATCCAGTAATTTCTACACAAAAGCCCCAAATCAAGAATGCGTGCTATGGTTTACACGTAGTTGAATGCGTATTCGACCTCTCTCTGCGCAGTGGTAGAGACATTTTGGATACAGCATAAAGCCGAATAGCTGTTAAAACGCGTTTTGTGGGATATATCGATTATTTCAGAACATGCAAGTATTGCCAATAATTCGTGTACATTCACTTCTGTAATATACATTTCAAATGAGTGCTCACGAATGTTCTAAATTTTTAGAAGGACCAATGGAATGGTAGCAAGATTTTCAAACGCCGTTTTCTCAGAACAGCAATTTTGCGTATTCGGCACTCTGCCGTGTTCATAACGAATTATGATTGACGTACTGATCATTATGTATGATTTAAACTCATAGGTTTTGGCAATTTGGTAGGGGGTGGGTTCAAAATGACCCCATAGGATTATACGGGGGTAAAAATTTCAAATTGCTCAAATACCCTTTCAAATATATCAAATTATTTAAATAAATAAATAAATGAATGAATGAATGAATGAATGAATGAATGAATGAATGAATGAATGAATGAATGAATGAATGAATGAATGAATGAATGAATAAATAAATAAATGAAAAAAAAATTGAACAAATTGTAGCGTAGCATTAAAATCATAATAACCATTGCTGGCAGGCGGATTCGAACCAACGATATTGACATTACCAGTCTGATGCTCTAACACGGAGCTATGCCATCATCTAGTAATGAGGGTCGAGTTTTTAGCATACAGTGTTTGTCTGTGAAAATGCCGCCTTGTGAAATAAATAAATATAAAGTCTCAATTTTTAATTTAAATTTATTTGATAATTTTCTAACCTATATTTTCTTTAGAGCAGGGACAAATATTTCCCCTTTTATCCAATTTGGCCGCTAAATAAGAATCTACTTCTTTTATTACTGATTTAATTCCGCGATTTGTTCCATTCAGCAATATCAAAGATTAACGTCAAGCATCTCACGACAGATATTTAGTTGGCTTAGTGGTTTTGCACAGTGCTTTTTAACCGGGAGGTACCGAGATCGATTCCCACCTCTGCCTGCAGTTTTTTTTCAAGACTGGGAAATAATAATCTGACATTCGCCGCTGACATTCGTACTGCAGAAGCGGAGTTGTAACTTGTTAAACTTTGCTCCTTCCGTAAAAGGGTACATTATTTTGGCACTACATTATTTCTTTTTTTCCACATGGCTGGTAGGCCCCTATTAAATATCAAATGGTCATAATTGGCGGTCACTTCAAATCATCGCCAACTGAACGAGGTTCAGGAATGTACTCTCATTGTTAATTGTTGGTTAATCCACCACTTGAACAGGACTTAACCAAAGCAAACCAAGACTTAAGCTTTTTACGAATGCTATACATAAGTATAAGCTTATTATCCTCTTCAACAATAGGATTAAAGATTGGTGCTTGACTGGAATTACGTGCTAGTGTCATTGGTTATTGTTAAAAGGCAATAAGGTGTGTAATTGCAATATTTCCTCTGAATAGGAAAGACTCTCTACATCGAACCATGGATGCTGGTGGTTCGAATTAAGCCCGATCCTGACTCCACTTCGCAGCGGTATGCGATGCTGCGATGCTTTTCAAACATCTCAGCATCCCGCGATGAAATTAAAATGTACAGGTGGAGTCAGTATCGGGCTTTAGGAATAAAACCCAATTCGAAATGATGCGCTTGAGAATTCAACAATATAAATAATGGTAGCTCTATTATAATACACATTAATGATAAAATTCCAAAATATAATACGTTTTCTGTCTTTGCTTGTCACGTGGTAGCGATTATATTTTTAAATAAGTTTCAAATGAATAACAACAACAAGACTTAGTGGCCGAGTGGTCTAAGGCGCTAGGCTCATAGAGTACTAAGCGTTGCGCCGTGAGTTCGAACCCCGCCTCTGCCAAACTTTGAAAGAAGTAAATTAAAATTTGACTTTTTTTAATTTCATATTTGGGAAATGTGACTGGGAGAATTTATGTATGGTGTGGAGTGGTGTGATAGGGCATGTACTTTAACTGGCCGGCGCGGTCCGGTGACTGGGCGTTTTATCGGCAGTCAACGAGTAATGGAGAGGAGCGAGTGGAGGTGAGAGGGAATGAGAGAGACGGGGTGGGTGGATTGGGGCCATATGTGGGAGAGAGAAGAAAGGGAGAGAGAGCAGATAAGGAAAGGGGATGGACTGGGAGAGGAGGAAGAATTAATGTTACAGGAGGGAAGCGGACTCTGCTATTGTAGTTGATTCAATCAAAGGCGGTCAGCCCCCCCGCCTAGAGTGAAAGAGGGTGTGTGTGTGTATTTCATGGAGTTGTGTGTGGAGAGACTGAGAAGAAAGGGATGGTGGGGTGAGAAAGGGACCGGGAGATGAGGGACAGATGAAGAGGGGAAGGGAAAATTGGATTAAGTTCCCAATTGCGGCACCACTTTCACTAAAATACCTTTGAAGTTTTGTTAACTGAACTCATAATATCGAATTGGTTCAAATAGTGATACCCCGGTAATAATAATTATTATTATCATGAGAGAGGAGAGAGAGAGAGAGAGAGAGATCAGTGGCGTACCGTGGCTGCCCCTACCCCGGGGCTGAAGAAAATTTAATTTTGGCGTCCCTTCCTCAAACAGCCCGAAAAGGAGGTCTGAAAACGTGAAGAGCAAAAAAAGAAAAAAGAAAAAGCGTTAGCTTTTAGCGCCCTAAAACAAATGTATAGTACCATTTTTCCAAGTTTTTTATACTATTTAAAATTTGTTCGCCCTTTTTTTCTTTACTAATTCTTTTTGCCGCCCCTTCTTCTTTTTTGCCGCCCTTCTTCTTTTTGCCGCCCTTCTTTTTGTCGCCCCTTCTTCCGCCGCCCCTCCTTTTTGGCCGCCCCTACCTTGACCCCGGGGGCTGGCGTCCCCAAAAGCCGCCCCCCCCCAAATACTCGCATGGAGAGAGGAAAGAGAGGGGCGCCTGACCACTTCCAATGACAGTATAATAAGCCCTATATCAGTATTTGGCAGCATGCTGAATTCTATTTAAAAAGATAAATTGATGTGCAAATCAATCTTGTTTAAAGAAGCCAAATTATAAATCAACTCACAAAACCCGTTTGTTTTCGTTTTGTACAATAAACAACCAGAAAGTGAGATAAGAAAAACTTTTTGCTCCAATTTTGCGCAAAATGGGTTAATTCTACCCCCCCCCCGAAATTTACTTTGCCCCCTCCCCCCCCTTATCCCCCCGAAAAATGCCTGTCGCCGCCACTGCCCCCCCCCCAACATTCCCCACCTCCCCCACCCCACCACTTATATGGTTAATTTGCGTAAGAGATTAGATAGACTGCTCAGCTGCGCAAGCCCGCTCAGTGTTATGCTAATTCTCTTCATTGTTTTACCCTACAGGTTAGACACCTTAGGTAAAGGTTTACACCCAGTCGCCTTTGGAACAGCGATTTTATTCAATAAAAGTCAATCAATCGTCGCGATAGCGTAGCGACTGAGTTTAAACCTTTACCTAAGGTGAGTAACCTGTTTCGTTAAACAATGAAGAGAATTAGCATAACAAGCGGCTTGCGCTCTCTAATCCTTTACGGAAACTAACAATGAAGGCACGGAGTAGCCATGGTTCCGGTGTTATCCTTTATCCAGAACAATCAAATGTACGGTATCTAACAAGGAGAATTAGCATATTAACAAAGGATGTACCTAGTAGCCATGGTACCCGTGATACATAACAATGAAGGTACCGAGTAGTCATGGTTCCGGTCATATCCTTTATCCAGAACAATCAAACGTACGGTAACTAACAAAGGAGAATTAGCATACTAACAAAGGAGGCACATAGTAGCCATGGTACCCGTGATACATAACAATGAAGGCACGGAGTAGCCATGGTTCCGGTCATATCCTTTACCCAGAACAATCAAACGTACGGTAACTAACAAAGGAGAATTAGCATACTAACAAAGGAGGACCTTAGCGGTCATTCACCTAATCCCATAGAAGTGGGTGTGTTTACATGTTCGTTTAATTTCGAAAGTAACTTGCGAGTGTGTCCACACAAGACGTTGGCCTACTTGTAAGTTCACTCCCGGGAGAGGAGAGAGTGGAGGTGAGAGGGAATGAGAGAGACGGGGTGGGTGGGTTGGGGCCACGTGTGGGAGAGAGAAGAAAGGGAGAGAGAGCAGATAAGGAAAGGGGATGGACTGGGAGAGGAGGAAGAGTTAATGTTACGGGAGGGAAGGGCATTGTACTTGGTATAACTTCAATCAAAGGCGATCAGCCCCCCACACACACACCTAGAGGGAAGGGGTGTGTGTGTGTGTGTGTGTGTGTGTGTGAGTGGGGTGAGAGGGAGTGAGAGAGACGGGGTGGGTGGGTTGGGGCCATATGTGGGAGAGAGAGAAGAAAGGGAGAGAGAGAGAGAGCATTATGATGAGAGAGATAGAGAGGGCGCCTGACCACTCCAAAGGCCAGTATAATCAGCCCTATATCATCCCTTCGGTTTTTATTTAGTACAATAGAAATTGAGATAAAAAAATACCTAATTTAAACAAATACATATAGGCGGCGCCGCGAGGGGGGGGCATGGGAGAAAATTAGTTGATTTAGTCCCCTCCCTATGCCCCCGAAAAAAATCCTGGCCCGCCATTGTTTATGACATAGTACACAAAAAATTATGCAAATGTATACCCCAGACATTCACTTTGCCCCTATCCCCGAAAGAGAAATTCATGTCGCCCCCACTACCCCCCCCCTCTTCTTGAGAGGAGCCTGAGAGAGGGTGAGATATTAGACCTACTATTATAATGTATCGATGCACAAACCACAAACCCTCTCATTGTTATGTGTATATACTTTCCCTCGTTTCATCTTTTCTGTTTCGGGAGCTCTATTGTTCAGAAACGAAAACGGAAGGGATTAAGTAGGATGTGTAAGTTGACTTCATTGTTATGTTTGGGGCATCACGCTTCTCATTTGAAGAGGTAATAATAGGTGCTGTCAATCACACTTATGTCTGTCAATAAAGGCTGGATAAGTCAATTATATGCAACACTGGCGTCTCAAGTGGGCAATCTTACTCATGTCAGTCATTTGATAGGCCTACATCAGGTCCGAACGCAAATTTGGTGTCATTATGGTCCATATTACTGAGACATTTAAAAAAGGACCCCTGCCTCTTCTCCTCTCGCTTTCTTCTCTTTCTAGTCTGTCTGTCTCTCCCCCTCCACAACTCTCACCTGTGCCATCTTTTAAATTATGTGGATATCTGAATTATATTGGATGTTGTATTTCCTTTACCCTTCTCCCCCTCTCACTGTTTTAGCAGTAGGCCTATGATCAACGTGGAAAAATCAAAATAAACGGAATAAACTCCTCCCTGCTCTGCTCGTCCCCTCTCTTCTCTCGATCTCCGCTCCACTCCTCTCCTCTCATCTCCCCTCTCTTCTCTCGATCTCTTCTCCTCTCTTCTCCTCCACCAGATCATCCCCACTCTCTCAAATATTATACAGTCTAAACGCAGGACAACCGATTCTTTTGTTCTGCTTAGTCGCGCTAAAAGTCGATCGATACATGTTAAAATCAGCACAATTCCGAGATACACCTTTTTGCTATGAAATTTATTTTCTCGGTCAAATATAAAGCAAAATTTTTTTTTCTTCAGCAATGTCAAATAAAAACATAGTGCTTGGATGAACATTTTTTTTAAAATCCTGGTGTTAAAATTAAGCATCAAATTGTGTCTTTTAGTGTGATATTTTTGATTTTTATAGGCCTTTAGTTCGCCCGTGAGCTTTTTACAGAATTCATTTTTAGCGTCTCAAACTAATATAGTTTGCTAAAGAAAGATATTTCCCACCTCTGTAAAGCACATCGTGTGGGTCTATATATTATAGTTTTGTCAGAATTTCCGTTTTTATTTTACCCTTTTTCCCTTCATCCTCCGAAAATGTCAAAATCAGTACTTTATCTCGAGAGCAACCAGCTGAATTAATCGATATTTCAATTGTTGTCAACCAGGTCCCTTTTCCATTGAAAACCAGGATTGCCTGACCAGCGATTTGGTAGCCCAAATCCCCAATTCTGGTAAATGAGGTGAATTTTGGAAATTTGCTCCCGTGATAGCCTGCAATTTCAATTTATAGGGGCTATGGATTCCATGATTATGAAAACCATTTTGTCTGTTTGTTTGTTTGTTTGTTTATTTACCTAGGATGAGGTCCATGGGAAAATCCACTGTCCAAACCTAGAAAAATTCGCGTGTTATTAGAGGGGGTTTTAATTTTCTGTCCCTCCTATCTCCAGGTGAATTTTAATGACCCCCCCATCGGGCATCGCGGGTTGGCATTTTCATTACACCCTTCAGACTTGCGTTCGGGTTTGTGCAGGCCTATTTGTCATAATTTAGCGCTATAGGACCTACTTTATAAATGTATAGCTATAGCCGTGCTATATAAATATTATAAGGTACCGGTATGTAATATTATGTAGGCCTATGGGGGTGGGGTGGGTACTCAACACATTTTAACCATGACTTACAATGCAAGGCTCATTGTTGCCATAAATGATTTTTCCTTTAGGTCATTATAATAGGTTGTTATAAACTTCCATGTTTAACCTTGTATTGTTTTGGCTGCTTCATTATGACTTTCGGTGGGTTTAAGCAATTTCAAACAAACACAAACTAAAGGCACTATACCCAGTCACCTTCATGACAATTGAAACACCAGGTAATTTCTTTGCTATATTGAAGTTCTGGCAACACTCTATCCAGGCCGGGCACCCAGAGATATCGATCCACAATGCTGGTATTAGCCGAAGATTTCACGCGTGGATTTGAAAATATTTCAGCTGGTAGTCAAAAATTATGGAATCAAAACGGAAATTCTGACAAAACTATAATATATAGACCCACACGATGTGCTTTACAGAGGTGGGAAATATCGTTCTTTAGCAAACTATGTTAGTTTGAGACGCTAAAACATGAATTCCGTAAAAAGCTCGCAGGCGAATTCAAGGCCTATAAAAATCAAAATATCACACTAAAAGACACAATTTGATGCTTAATTTTAACATCAAAATTTAAAAAAAAATGTATATTCAAGCACCAAGTTTTTAACTGACATTACTGAAGAAAAAATATATTGCTTTATATTTGACCGAGAAAATTAATTTCATAGCAAAAAGGTGTATCTCTGAATTGTGCTGATTTTTACATGTATCGATCGACTTTTAGCCACGGCCCTGCAAGGTGCTAACACTTCAAAGTGTTCATAGTTCTGGTCGCTAGGGTTCAAATCCCCGCACAGGCATGGAATCCTACGTAATATGTATCATGTTCGCTTCCATCTAGCGATCAATAACCTCAGTGAATAACCATTGTGTAATTCAATTCAATGCACAAGCTCATACACATGTGGTTCTTTGATGTCAATCGCATACAATATAACCCGTGATCAATAATGAACGTTGGTCAAAAGACGAGCTTACTGAAGTGAAAAATTATGTACATGCAGATTCATCATTTATGCATATTGCTTTGAAAATCATAAAAAGCAACTGCTTGATCAACCCAAATGATTTTATTATCGTTATTTATAAACCAAATTTCAAAACCACAAAGTGTTTTACCTGACTTTTGACCCAGAAATTTATGAATTTGATGAGAAATTGTGATGAAAAATACTATTTTACAAGTCAGATTCAGAAAGAGAAAATCTCATTACACACGTTAATTACATCACAATCCAAACATAGATGGTTAAGTTCATGGAGAATGTTACAAACTGTTGTATCTTTTGCCATATTGTTTTTCTATAGGGAATAATGTTTTATCGTTAAAATCGGACATGAAAACCTATCAAAAACACAACAAAAACGTGCATCGCTATTTGTATGCATGAAACAAATTATAAGAATTGTACAGAAGTGACCTAACACTTATGAAGGCTGTATCTTGAGAAAGCGCATGGTCTGATGCTAGAATCTTGGCAAGGACACTCTGGTGAAATAAAGAAAAATATATGTGATTGATTTTGTGTGACTTTTGAGCGTTAAATGTTTCAAAATTTAAAAATGAACAAAATGCGAGTAACTATGATGTCATCAACATGACAATAATATTCATGATAAATAATTATTGCTCCCTAAAAAGAAATGGTTAACAAATGGTTTGAATACATCGCACGACCTTATAGTAACTGTATCTAGAAATTTGTGCAAGTTACTTGTCAATTTTCGTCAGAAACGAGCTTTTTCTACGGTTACTGCCCAGATCATTAGCGCGATATGGGATATTCTTTACCTCGAGTTTACTGCCCTCTGTTGACGACAGGGCTTCGAACTCTTATCAAGGCGATCTAAGAAGTGCAGGGCCGTGTAGCGCGACTAAGCATTTCTAAAGAATTGGTTGTCCAGGCGGCAGACTGTGTGCTGAACTCTGCACCAAGGGGATTTGCATGGCTGAATGATCAAGAATCGATACACATTACAGTAAATGTTCACTTGGTGAGGATTTTAAACTGCACTCAAACACATGGGGTTTTCCATTAGTAACAAGCCATGAACATGAAGCAATTCCTGGAGAGGGCAATCCCTCATTTGCATGTGACGCTTTCTTATTTAAATTAGCCATTGTGTTATTGCTTAATATTCATATGTTATGGGGAGCACTTTACACCACCAGGTTGGGCAAGTCATGAATAATTTAGCGTTGTGAAGCCAAATAAACTTATTATTTCCCAGGCTTGAAAAAAAATTACAGGCAGAGGTGGGAATCGATCTCGGTACCTCCCGGTTAAAAAGCACAGTGCAAGGCCGCTAAGCCAGCTAAATATCTGTTGTGAGACGTGTAACATTAAATCAGTAATAAAAGACGTAGATTCTTATTTTGGGCTCAAATTGTAGAAAAGGGGAAATATTTGTCTCTGCTCTAAAGAAAATAAAGATTGAGATCTTCAAAACAAAATGTTACGGCCCTATTGAAAAAAAAAAGATTGATATCAAAATAACTTTAAATTCATTTCACGAGGCGGCATTGTCACAGACGAACACTGTATAGGCTAAAAACTAGGTCCTCACCACTAGACGACGTCGTAGCACAGTGGTAGAGCATCAGACTGGTGATGCAAAGGTTGTTGGTTCGAGTCCTCCTGTCAGCAATGTTTGTTTTTTGTGAATGCAATGCTACGATACCATTTGTTCAAATTTTTCTTATTTATTTATTTCTTTTTTATTTATTTATTTATTTATTTGTTTATTTATGTAAATAATTATGCTTGTATTTATTTTGTTTAATCACTCACTCACACTCTTTAGAAAAAGGGCTCTTGGTCGATCAGTTCATTTATTCATTGTTTGATGGTTTGATATGATATGTCTATTGATTGAAATTGAATATCATATAATTTATTCATATTCATTGTTTGTGAATTGATTGATTAATTAACTGATTGATTGATTTGTTGAGCCGGTGCAAGTGAGTGCGTGAAATGTTAGAGGTGAGTTACTTGAACAAGCCTTAATAATTATAATAAATAAATAAATAAATAAATAAATAAATAAATAAATAAATAAATAAATAAATAAATAAATAAATAAATCGCTTTCCCCTCTCAGCCTGCAAAAAATATTGTGACCACCCCCCTGTTGCACATTCAAATTATTGGGATCCCAAATAATGATTAAATACATCAGATTTGTAGATGTAGGCCTACAGTAAAAAAAACTTTTTTTAAAAACTAAACCGACATTTTACTCATTATTGACCATGGTAGGCGAAACCGTCAATAGTGATTAAAGAATTTTGTTCAAAATAAAATTTCCATATCATAAGCGTTTCCGGACCTTTACTATTATCCTCCCCCTCCCCCAGAAGGGGTACTCACGTATAAGGTTTTCCACGAAAATCCATAGACATGGGTCTCCCTTTTAGATTTTCGGTGCTATGTGTGAAAAACATGCCGGAAAACATGTTGCTTTTACTATTTTCAAGCTCAAATCCTTAGATATGGGTCCTTACTTTCCTGACAATCCTTAGATATGGGTAGGGGGCCTACCTATTTTCGGTAAAATCGTGACCCTTAGAAATGGTTATGGGTTCGGAAGCTCGGGCCGCACATCTCCGTCGAAAAATAATCCAAGTAATGGTTAAGCCTTTTAAAGCGTTTTAAGGCCAAAATCGCACCCCTCACCCCAATTTTACCCTCCCCAGGACTCATAATTATTCAGAGCCCCTGATAATCTCCTAAATTATTCATTATTGTTTTTTCGATGGACCTAAGCTCCTGTAATATGCATGCACATATTGAATACAGCAAGCTACATTCAAATTATACATGCACGATGCAAGTGCTATTCCAGAAACGCTGCACATCAGTGACATCACTTAATTAATATTACTACCGGTAGTGAATAGCAAGCTTCGAAGGTTGAAAGTGCGCCCGCTTTACTACCTGAGAGCAATCCGGTAGTGGCGTTTCAATTTATTACGTGTTGGGAAATCCACAAGATCAAATAGAACGGTGAGTGATGATTATTTACTTATTTTTAAAACAAACTTCTTAGGCCAGTTATAAACTACGTTCACGGCCGACAACTATAGTTTGAATGATATTTATTATCACACGAGGAAATAAAACAAACGAATATGGCGCCTCACGTGCTTCAGGTCAGGTCAGTGGTCAAAGGTTTTTTATCGCTAAATCGCTGGCTGGATATCGTATCAAATTCAAGTGATACACTACCGTCGTATTATTGACACCAATTCCTAATTTCGACATTACTATTGCGAAAGGTTATTCCATTATCAAATTAGTAGACTTTCTGTAAAAACAAATCACTGGTGCCTGATGGGAAATACTAGTGCGCCATCACCGGATTGCTCCCTGCTCTGCTAGCTGGCGCACTTTCAAGCTTGGTACTCGCCTGTACTCGCATTGAACAGGCAGAGTTCGCAAAACTAACGGCGTCGTTATTTGCCAACCCTAAAAGGGATCGAAATTAATTATTCATAACCGATCGATAACTGGCCTCATTTTCTAAATAGCAAACCAGCGGGATTTGTCATAGGTTTGCGTTGATAATAGAACAACCGTGAAGTTAGTGTCACCCCCTTGCCATGAATCAACTTTTGTGACAAGCATAGGCCTACTTTGTGACTTTTCAAAAGAGCAGTTTTTGCCTCTAATTTAGGCTCATTCAGCCCTGAAGTCATGGAAATCTCTCATTTTCACACAGCACTAAGTAAACAGTCATATTATTATTCCAAAGTTAGTTTTGTTGGTACAACATGAAACCTTACGATGTTATGACGACAGGTTCAGATGGGGACTTATTTCTTTTGAGGTGTTTATATAGCATACCATTGATATATCCCTGCCTGGAAGGTGCTATGATATACCTCTAAGTGTTGGCGATCCATCAGGCTTCTCCTTCTCCCTTCGAGGAACATAATAATACATGTATTTTATCCTGACTAGTTCAAGCATCTGGAATACGAAGATGTCCTAGGAATTGGATTGATGTGTGACGTGATGTGTGGACAACATGAGAAGCTCTTGATTGTGCTGAAATAAATGCTGTGGAAGAGTCAGAAATGTTGATTTTTATATTTAGGGGAAACCGGGGAGTGTTCTGTTCAATTTGCTTGTTTTAATCTCGAGATATGTTTAGTTAACAACGAAAGGGTAAAATCACAACTGTGCCACTTTTACCACGGAAGAGGGCAGCACAAGTAAATCAATGATAGCATCAAGTTTATCAAGCGTTCTTTCGTGAAATCAAAATAATGTATAAATTACAAAACAATACAAAATTGTTTTTTCCTGTTTTATCATGATAAAGCTATGATGATTCTTTTTTTCAACTTAAAACAGATTAGCTGGGCCTATAGACGAATCCAACGAACCTAGTCATGGTCAGGATTTGGTCGGCCATTGCTGGGTCCCGCAGGCTTAATTTCTTTCTGCAACCATAATGGGCCGCAATATATCCAAGGCCGCATCATTTCACATTTTAGGTGAGATGGAGCCCACGGGGACCCGGCTATGGTTGCCATTGAGGTGTAGGAATGCGTGAAATTGGATTCGTCTATACTGAAGATTCAAAAAGGAAAGACTGGTAACATGAGCCTAAATAGAATGATACCATAGACCAACTAATAACATTATTAACCAAGCAAAGTAGATTTAAACTGTCGTTCAACACAAACATAATCCTCATCAGGAGGGCTACAATGATGAACTGATGGAGTTGAATGTCCTGCTCTCGACCTTGCAGGACAAGGACTTGATGTCCTTTCAATGCAAACAGCAGGATACTATGTAGTGGCGCTGATTAGCCTCTAAGTAAATTTCTCGAGGTCAAGAACATACATATAGTTCGCTCTCGAGGTCAAGAACATACATAGTTCTCTCAGCGTGATCAATGCTGTGATTGTTGTTTATGAGACCATGGACCATCTATATAATATTTCACCATTGACCTAGCTAGTGGGGTGGTAATTATTCTTAATAAAACTCAGAACTGAAGATGTAGAACAGACCATAATGTTAATATCATTATTATCTTCGATAAATTATGCTTTGTGCTTCACTCAAGGTGTGTCAAGCATGATACCATAAACGGTTAAAATTCCGGGGACATATATAATAAGGGGTGGTGCAATAATTATGTGTACCCTGGGGGTGAATTCTCAAAATGGTCTGCCAAAAACGCTTGCCCCCCTCCCTTTGGCCATGCCAAAAATCTTTGCCCCCCCTTTCGACGTGCCAAAAACCTTCCCCCCCTCTTTTGACGTGCCAAAAATCTTTGCCCCCCCCCTTACACATGCAAGATTTTGGGGAACCCGAATTTAAAACCTTAAATTGTCTTATCATATAATGCGAGCGCAGCGAGCAGGAAATTGTGCATATTTGAATGTGTTCCTAACGTTTTCCTATAAAATAGGGCGTAATGTAGAAACGGTACCCAAAATATTTGTGCCAAAAATTGCTTGCCCCCCCCCCCCCTTTCGACCTGCCAAAAATCGCTTGACCCCCCTTTTGACCTGCCAAAAAATGCTTGCCCGCCCCCCTTCTGGCCTGCCAAAAAATCTTTGGCCCCCCCCCCTATAATTCACCCCCCTGGGGGGTACCCATAATTATTGCACCACCCCTAATAAAACAGAAAATATGACTCTTCAAAACTTAAGCTGAAGGTACGTCATAGCCACCTGCACATTAATAACACAGCAGAGTTAGTTGTTATTTTGGCTAAGTATGCCAAATCACCACCTGAGGTGGAAATTTGTATATAAAGTGTGAGAGATTTGGTCTTGGCTTTTTTACGACTTGATTCATCCATTCGTGAAATATTATATAGGCGTAAGAAATTTGAACAGACGACAACGTAGCTGTGTAGCATTAACTTTTATTCCAAGCTTTCGCCCTCAGGGCTTCATCAAGGTATAGGCAAACTGTTAAATGAATAAACAGAGAGAGGATACATAAATGCCAGGCAATAAATCCCCACATTACAAGAAAATATTATACAATCAAAAACCTGAGCAGACCAGAAACAATGTTCATGTACAAAGATTATACAGAAAAGGGATTATATTACAAACTGATGATAGCAAAAATAGCTTGTAATAAAAGTTAATGTTACACAGCCTTTAATGGTGTTTTCACCCTGGAACATGTATTAAACATTATAAAACCCTAAGAAACTATACGTCACTTTAGTGCATACATGTTGAGGGGCCAAGTGGACTTACGGTATTCTTGCGCTCAGGTCTTCATGTGTTTCGCCATTAAGGGGTGTAATTTGGTTATGTGAAATTTCTCAATAAAGGGTGCATTTCAGAGTTGGTCGGACGCGGGTGGGTAACACTTTTGTGTGAGAGTGACCTCGATTTCGATTTGATCTTGTGATCATAAACTGTGAAATAAGTAATAAGTCGCAGTTTGTAAAGGGGTTTTCACAGCTAAAACGTTTTGATATGTAATGAGGTTTAATAATGCGCTTCTGCACTGGCAGCAAGTAGATGCTACAGAGTATAGGCTGGTCTACATTTTGAAGCAGCAGAAATGACAAAAATGGCGACAGAAAAATTGACGAAAAGTTACCTTCATGTTCCTCGTAAGCAGCCTTTTAGTGGGATGTCCGTCGGACAACAGTTATACAAAATGGCGGAAACGTATGCAGATAAAGAAATGTATGTGTTTTATGTCGACAAAGAGAGGATTACTTTCAAACAAATGAAAGAACAGGTATGTAATGTATGTAGAATTATGTACATGTATATACTTCCATGTTTAATTCGTGTCAAATTTTTAACGTCCTGTTGCAAACAATACCGGGTATGCTGATCACGATAAAATACTTGAGATATTGCGAATTAACAAATTGTTAAAATCAATTTACTGCTTGGACTTATTATTATTTAGAAGATTATTTGCCACGTCACGTCACCGTAGATAAATCATTTGGGGAAAAAGATACATTATTATTGATAGAATATGTTTTTGTTTTGTTTTTGTTTCTTAAGTTTTTATTCTTCCGCCATATTTTTAAATATATTTCTAAAATATTCCGTAGAATAATAATATTATGGTTGTTTAAAATGTGTACAAGGTTTATAGGAATCATGATTTTGAAATAATAAAGAAAGGTTTTGAAAGAATAACCACTACACGACCTTTGACCCATATATTTATACGATTCAAAAAGAGCTTTCGTCAGTGTTTCTTTTAACCAAGTTTGATCGAGATCAGCGCAAGCGTCTGGCACCAGTAGTATTTTGAAAGAGCGTTATAATAATCAGAAGACTGATTCGACGGCTCAAACGTATTTCAGTCGACTTAAAGGCAGTGGCGTAACCAGTGGGGTGGCCAGGGGGGGGGGGGCAAGCTGCCCCCCGGACACAAAAAACTGGGAAGAAGAGCAAAAAAATTGGGAAGGGGAAAAGGGGAAGGAGAGAAAAAGAGGGAAGAAAAAAGGGGAAGGAGAAGAGAAAAAAGGGGAAAAAAGAGGGAAGAAGAGAAAGGGGAAAGAAAAAAAAAAAAAAAGAGGGGAAAAAGGGGAAGGGAAGAGAGGGAGAGAAGAGAAAAGGGAAAGAAAGAGGGAATTTGAAATTTGTACTCTGAAACACTGATTTTTTAGCTTCTAATATGCCAAAAACCAGGAGCTTCAGGGGGCTCCGCCCCTTGACCCCCGCCGGGGCTTTGCCCCTGGACCCCACCAGGGCCCTTAAGGCGGGCCCCTGGACCCCACCCGTTTAACGCTTCGCGGCAAGCCGCTCGCGACTTTTGGTCAAGAATTGGGAAATTTTTCAATCTTGCCCCCCCGGAAGGTCCGGTCTGGTTACGCCCCTGCTTAAAGGTATCCTTATGTAACAAAGACATTGAAACCAATGACTTGTGGAGAAACAAAATATAACTGAATAAAAAATCTTGCTGATATTTAGAGTCTGGTAGTCTTCCTGTGATCCTGCTTTGAATAAGTCTAGTCAGATGTCATTAGTTGTGAGGTGCGTTATGCAATTTTTCCCCTTTTTTTATCAGGATACGTGCAAATTGACTCTTAAGGGAGTGTTTATAAATGCTTTGTTGGGGCCGCTGGAATTTTTTTTTTCATGTCGAAATTATTTTAACCCCCCTCTTCGTAAACCCCAAACTTTTTTGACCCCCTCCTAATGAACCTAAACTTTTTGACCTCCTCATATTAGGTTAAAAACTATTTTGACACCCCCCCCCCTCATTTTAATGTAGCCTACCAATCAAAGGACAGGGGGAAACAAATTAATGATACTAAAATTTGTATTGATGTGCAATTGTATGTCCATGTCATTGATATAAAATATGTGGAATTGTTTTATCATTTTGTAAAGTATGTTTTATGCAACCCGGTATTAAAAAACCCATTCATTTATGATTGGAATCAGTGGCGATGAAAGCATTGAAATTTAGGGGGTCGGGGACGAGTATATTTTTTGGTTTTACTGGAACTTGGGGGGGGGGGGCAAATACAATTTCGGGGGCACAGTTGACAAAAAAAATTGCAGTTGCAAATACATATACTGGTTTTGTTTTTAGAGAGACTCTATTTGAGCATTTCATGTATTTGCTCTTCCAGAAAAGGCTTTATTGGGATGATATGTGCGAGTAGCGTGCAAAATTTTGTCGCCCATGATGGGGATGAAAATGCCTTTATTGTGATAATGTGCGCTCACAGCGCGCAAACGTTTTGTACTTAAACTATTTTGTTCCATGATCGGGGTGAATTTGGGTGGAAAAGGGGCTCCTTGCCGGGGCTCCTTGTCCCTTTTCTTTTCCTTTACCCTCCACATGTTATCTTTCATTTTTTGTCAGGAGGACTTCTTCTTTCATCTTTGTCATGGGGGCACTTCCACCCCCTGCCCCCTGGCTATACGATACTGCCGAAATGATGTGTTTTGCAATTTGGTGGGACAGTTCGCGTGATTTTACCCTATTTGGGCCCAAAACACGATGCTTTTGATGTGCTAAAAAATTGCATCTGAGGACAATTATTGTTTATTTTCTCCTACTAGGATTTTTAGGGGGATGTCCCCAGGCCTCGAAATAAGAAGAAAAATCCAAGGGCCCTCTGGACCCTTGCCTTTGAAATTTCAAGGGTCCTGGTCAACTTTCAAGGGTCCGACCCCGGACCCATGCCTTTGAAATTTCAAAAGAGAGAATTAACTACGGAGATCACTGTATGTAGCTTGTAGAAAATTGAAAACCCGGGTTGAAAACTTGATGGGAAACTAAAATGAAAGTGTACTCAGGGAGCTGGACCTACTGTATTATGTGAACCAGATTTTCCAGTGGAAAATTAAAACTAGGATTTCATACTTTTTGCATGGTTCAATTTTTACGGGTCACACGGACCCGTACCGTAGGAAATTTGCGGGTCCGCGCCTACTTTCACGGGTATTTGACGCAAGGACGCGCCTTATTTCGAGCGCTGGATCATGTCCCCCATTGAAAAAAAACGTGTACCCCCCAGTTCTCCAAGCTTCCTCTGCCTATGATTGTAATGCAACATGATTTAGTTGTATATATCAGTGATAATAAATTAATAATCTGTACTGCATGAAACATTATTGTAAAAATTTTCAACACTAAAGAACAAACATATTGCACTTTTTTCCTGATTAAAAGAGCAGAGCAGAAGGAACTGACACAAACCTCAAAATTAAGTTATAGACAACAAGATAATTTTTAACACTTCATACTCTATATCTTTGACTATTGAATGACTTATCAAAATAAAGTCTGCACAAAAAGTAACGCAGCTGTTATAAATACGCCTATAGCTTCAGACTAAAAAAAATGTTTTCCCAATATTTCAACATAAAACGAATGATGATTAATTTACGCGCATTTGGGAACCCCATTTGTCCTGTTTTGTTCAATATTATCAACACAGCAGTGTTTTGCAAGAAAAATACCCGAATTTCAAAGTTGCAGCAATTTGTATTGATTTGAAGTAAGCGCGAAGATAATGGCGGGCTTTACGTTCTACAGTGCTTGCATAATAACCATTGATCGCTGTAAACGGCAACTATTAAATTCGAGTATTTTTCTTTAAAAGCACTACTGTGTTGTTAATATTGAACGACATTTGACAAACTGGGTATCAAAATGCGCGTAAATAAATAATCCTTCTATCTATGCTAAAATATTGTGAAAACAATCATTAGTTTTGAAACTCTAACCGTATTTATAACAGCTGCGTTACTTTTTGTGCAGAATTTACATAAAGGACCTGCTCAATTACCCTTATCTGGAATGAACTTTTGTTCTGGGTTTTTAATATACTGGAAAATTTCAAGCTATTTTATATTTTTTGCTTCAGGACTTATGTTGCTAAAGTTTTAACACTCCCCCCTGTTCATGCACCCAAAGCTTTTTAACCCCCCTATTCAGAACTCCTTAAATATTATGACCCCCTACATATTGTCCAGCCCCCTCCTACCAAAGTATTTATGAACACTCCCTAAAGCTCTTGTATTCTCCTTTCACATTGACGCCTTTTACGATAGCTGGAGCGTGCTCAGCCCAACTTTTAAAAGTTTGTTTGGCTGAAGCCGAAAAAGGGCTCATAATGTAATAATATGAACATCTCAAAAAAGTAACTAACCCCACTTAAATAATGATCATTTCTCAAAAACGGGCGATTGTATTACAAATCTGTAAAATGCTTTGGAAGCAAAATGTATTTCTGCGGATTTTAACACCTCATTTGAAGCAATTGTCTAAATATTGACGCCGCAGCGTACATTTAAATCAATGTAACCCAAGATTTGAAAGTTGCAGTAAATTCTATTGATTTACGTATTCAATATAATGAAAGGAAATCTGTTCGGCTCTCATTAATATGTTCGTTTTGTTTCATGCATTTGGGGGATCAAAATGCCGGGAAAATCAATATCAATTGTCATTATTCTTATCGTTGGTCAATATTCACTTAATCCCTAGTTGAAACATGAAGAGTTAACACATTTTTAAATGTCCCGCCAAGTTGTCATTTCAACTGTTAAGTCAGATCAGGTTAGGCTGGTCATCTTCGTAACATCTCACCTTTTGAACATGCAAAGATTCCAAGAGACTTCATATTGATGGACAATAATGCAACTCCACATAGGACTAGGATAACCAACCAGTTTCTGGAACATGAAGGCATCAATCGTATATTACGGCCTGCCAAATCTCCAGACCTGAACATGTTGGAGCATTTGTTGGGTCATTTAAAGTACCAGGTAGACAAGAGGATCAAGCCAACAACAACTTTGATTGGACTGTAACACATTCTGAGACGGGAATGGGCAGCAATAGACCATCAGACGTCTTGTAAACAGTATGAGGCGGAGGTGCCTATTCAGGCAGAAGGAAGCCACACCCAATATTAACTGATATGAAAATGAACATTACAACAATAGTTACAAGAGACATTTGTAAAAACCATTAAATTACATGAGTTTAAAACTGAAAATGACAATGTATGTAATGATATCTGAGTGTTTTTGTATTGTTGTAAGTGCAACTGTCACGTCTGGACCTCAATACATTATATTGACCGGTGTTTTATTGTTTTCTGAGCTATCGTATCAAATGAAGTGTCAAAATGCGCAGAAATAAATTCTGCTTCCAACACATGTTACAGATTTGTAATACAATAGCCCATTTTTGAATAATGGCTATTATTTAATGGGGGTTAATTACTTTTTTGAGATGTTTAGCTATGACATGCACGCAGTGGGCGCAATGTTTACGTGACTGGCGAGCACATTAATGTTGTACGGATATTAGATATCGGATATCGGATATATTATGCTTGATATATTATGCCAGATGGATTAGATACTAATAAATGAGATTACTCATTCTATCATAAGGAAAAGGACGGAGTATTGAATAACGATTGAAATTACAAGCACCTTGCCCGTGCACTTTTTAAGGTCGAGGGCGCTGAATATTAAAAATGGAACAAATATGAGATAATTTCATTTCTTTCCAAAAAGCAAAGAATTGAGTCCTGTAACAGAACGATTTTTTAGCTTTATATGTACAAGGATGAAGTATTGAATAACATTTGAAATTTACGATAACTTGGTCCGAGCACTTTTTGAGGTAGAGGGCGCTGAATATTTAAAATTGAGCTGAAATAATTGAGAAATTTTCATTTCTCTACAAAAAGCAAGAAATTGAGTCATAAAAACATTTTTTAGCTTGACATGTACTAGCACGGAGTGTTGAATAGTATTTGAAATTTACAAGAACTTTGCCCGAGCATTTTTGAGGTAGAGGATTAACATAATTATATACAGTGTTAAAATAACGCTTGCAATTTAAAAGAACTTTGCCCGTGCACTTTTTTGAGACAGAGGGCGCTGGATATTTAAAATGGAGCTAATATGAGAAATGTACATTTCTTTGCGAAAAGCAATTGAAACATTTGAGTCCTATAACATAACGATTTTTATCTTTAAATTTACAAGCAAAATATTTGGCAAAAAATGTTTGCAAGAAATAGTTTACAATAACGTTTTTAAAACATTGTATAAAGGGTATATAAAGGGTATAAGACATTTTCATAACATTCAAAAACATTTTTGATTACTACTGTAAATATTTTAACATAATGTTATTTAAGTGTTGACTAAAAATTGTGAAAAAACTTTTGCAAGAAATAGTTTACAATAACGTTTTGAAAACATTTTAAAAATATTTTTGTAACGTTTTCATGACCTTTATATAACCCGATATTTAATATTATTACAACGTTTTTATCTAAACCAAAACCCAAGATATAACTTCTTTAAAACATTTTAAAAACGTTTTGTGTTTACTGAGTATACATTGGTGTTAAATATATATATATATCAGAACAAGATATTAATAGGAAAACCGGGAGTTGACGCTGCACTATACACTTGATCTACCTGTTTTGTACTGCAACGATTCGTCTCTTTGTAAAATTCATTAATCGAAGTTTGGTGCTATTTTTCCAACTCGAAATATTGATATCGACGCCAGCGAGTAAGATTTACCATTAATTTGCGATTAGCTCAAATATATTAAATCAGAAACAAACATGAACCCAATTTGCTCAAAATTCTCAATTTGTTACGTTAAATTCATAACGACATGTTAAAGAGTGCTTCAAAGTGCATACGTGTATTGCATTGTATTGTATTATATTGAAATGTATTGTATTGTATTGTATTGTATTGTATTGTATTTTGATACCATTTTAGAGTCAGCAGTTTGCTTCCTCCCTCATTGCAAAGGGCTACAAGAAGGGAGATACTATAGCAATATGGGGTGCGAGTCACTCGGAATGGCTGGTGACGCTCTTTGCAACTATGCAAGTCGGAATAATGTTGGTAAATAATTCTTCTTTCTCAATCTCTCTCCTCCTCCCCCTCCTCTCTCTCTCTCTCTCTCTCTCTCTCTCTCTCTCTCTCTCTCCCCTTGCTCTCTACCTCTATGTCTACCCCTCCGTCTCCCTCACTCTTTTGATCTCTCTTATTGCACCATTTATCTACATCTATTTCAAACATGTTACATGTTAACATGGAACTCATAGTTTGTATGCTTGCGTGTCTAATTATCATCATAAGCGAAAATGTTCGTGAAAGAATTATACACTTTTCCCAAATCCAACTTTCAACATTATTTTTATTCAATAGTAGTAGGCAAAATGCTTTATCTCGATAGGTAACAGTTGCTTAGCATTTCTCCTAACGAAATATTATTTCACAGTACATTAAAACTGTGAGCTGCGAGCATGTCACAAATTGATTGTGTAATGAACATGAATTATTGTTGTTTTTTCCTAGCTGCCTCTAAGGTTACAGTTTCCAGAACCAACGGTTATAGCATTGTTGAAAAAGGTGAATACAGATTGTTTCTAATTTATTGTTACCTAATATGTTGTGATTTTGATCGTCTTGACAATAAGACCGCTTTTTATTTGAAAAACATTAATCGGCTAATTAGGTGCTTCATGTATACTTATTATATTATATTTTGATATGCCGGTCTTGTGCCCGGCTTGTGTCGATTTTGACTTCAAATCTTGTTTTGATTACACATGTTTATGGAATGACACTTGACTGCGTTGGACATACACGTAATCACAATAATGGGCATTCGCGCCTGCCTGACTCATTATTTCCCGCCAATTTACTAAGCTGTATTGAGCCATGTGAGTTTTAGACTGCTGCCTTCATTCGTCAACTATCTGGGTTGACTTTGCAACAGTATTGTTGTGGCATAGAACATGCCCAGTTGTGTCCAAATAGACATTTTGGCCGAGTTTGCAGAACTTCCGAGCGCAATCTTGTCACAACGGCGCGGTAAACGGGCGCTGCTAGTCGGTCGTGCTATGGCGCACAAAAAGTCGCGAGAGAATAAATCTGACACGATATGAACTTCAAGTTTATCCGGTCGTCACTACGAATCTTAACACAAGTACATGCGTAGTGTAGATGCGTGGTGGATTTAGTCTATTGACATTGTGTTGAAAAGAGTGACATGACCATTTTAAATCAAACAAAAATGGGAGGAAATATTTTTGGCAAACTGACAGGGCGGAAACAAAAACATTGTTGGCAGGCTAGTAAGCTGCAAAACCCCTAACTATGGGGGGGGGGGGATAAAATGTTCGTAATACTGAGTGATTACACTGCTGGATGAATGCAATAAACGTTTCAGAGATTTTGAACACCACATAATACTGACCACTAAGTGGTCATTGCAAATTGTTATTGTTTGTAAAAAAACTTTTTGCTTATTTCTTATTTCCTGTTTTTCTTTCTTTTTATCGGCTGTTTCTCCTGATAAAAACTTCTAAAGCTACATTTTGCCAGTTTGATATGAAAATGGGAAAAAAAAAGCAACGCTCGACTTCTTTTTATTATTATTATTACAGCACAAATGCAAAGGGCTCATCCTGACGAGATCGCCGTCAATCATATTGAAAAGGGTCTATCAAATTTTTCCAGAACTAAAGGATACATCTGACAACGGATTTCATTGTGAATGGTATAAAGGCGTTTACTGTACCTTAAGGGGTACTACACCCTGGCCAATTTTATGCCTATTTTTGCATTTTTCTCAAAAATTATAACACATTGGTGACAAGTAAGATATGTATATTATAGGGGCAAGGAGGGTACTACAACTACTGTACTGAAAATTCAGCAACTCAAAGCAAGTAGTTATTGATTTATTGATCAAATATTGGTTTTCCCTCATTTTTGACTGTAACCCCACAACTGTTGTCTGTGTTGAAATAAAATTTACAGTGCAGTAGTTGTAGTCCTTGCCCCTATAATTTACATATCTTATTTGTCCCCAATATGCTATAATTTTTAAGAAAAATGCAAAAATAGGCACACATTTGGGCAGGGGTGTAATACCCCCTTAAAACCAAACAATAGATAAGGTCGCATGTCACAAATAGGTCATCCACAAATGGAGGAGCCGTAACATGAAAACATTTCCTTCACATTTAAGTATAATACCTATTGTAGAAATTTTGGTATAACTTTGTAGATAATTATGTTCTGTTTGGACAATTAAACATCTACTTTGAGCTTTATACCTCAATATGTAAGATGTGTCAATAGAGGTAGGAGAGCCCCATAAGTTTCTACACAACATTTTAAAATAGAGGATAAATTTAAAGCGTCACTACATAAAAGTCCTACAGGATTCAAATTCCACACAATGGTGTGAGTTTTATATTGAATAGAACAAAAATCTATTTCGTTTAAAGAAACCAATTTACAATAGATCTAGATTGTTCATGTATAGGTTAGACACAACGTAGGAAAGGCCTCTTTATTTGCCTATGCCATGTATGTGAATAACAACTTCCAGGCAAGAACTGTGATCACCCTGTATGTACACATTTTTAATGCATTGTGCATATTTACCACTGATCTAAATGCACATAAACAACCTTAGAATATGTGAATCTTATTTAGATAGAAGATTCTATATGTTTTGATCACCTTGCACGTACAGTGTAATTTACCCATTACCGACTTCAAAGTAATGCGTCATATTGCTTTAGCTCCAAAGCTGCAGCACCCATATTTATCCAACAGTCAAATATGTTGAAAAATCACTCATGAACTTTCATATTCATTTATTTTTCAGGTTCAAATTATTGTTAAATTATTCAAAATATACTTATATTTCCATGCGCGCATAGCTGACTCCCGTGGCACACAGAGGCCGTGCGAAAAGAGATCCGCAAAATTTGCAACGGACCCGCCTCACACGTTTCAATGCATTCATCGTTACGGTAATACTCTCAGAGACAGATAGACATTGCCATTCATAGATAAACAAATTAAATAGTTGCAGTTAAAAACTCATGCTTTTGAACGATTCTAAATTTTACCAATGAAAATGCAGCGATGACGTCATTGGGTCAACGATTTTCCAAATGCTGATTGATTGATTGCGTCACTGTCAGTGATCTGTGCATGCACGGTACAGAATGTTTTTCGTATGAAAGCTAAAAACATTTAAAGCCATATTATAACAAAAATAGATTAGCATTTCTTTGCCATAAAATGTTAGCTTTTACTGTCAGATATATCCCCTTTTATTTTTGAGCCGAACAACTACGGCAAAGCAAAGAAAATTGGAATTTACTACCAAATCTTATTCAGATGCTCAGGCCTATTTTTCATATAAAAACGTACATAATTTTTACCACCTTGTATCTTCTTTATTTCATTTAACATTTCGTAACGTCTTTTTATATTGGATGATAATGTATGAGGAATTAACTTATTTTCCTATATTTCAATAGTTTTCCAGATATTGAGTTCATCATCATCAGTGGTACCGTTTCAGAACAGATTCCACGGAGAAAGTAAGACAACTATTCTATATTTTATAGGTGAACTTGCAAAAATTCACAACTTATATTTACATGCAGTATAAAAGTATGACAGCGTTGTAAAGTGAAGTTTTACATCTGTTTTTATTAGGTGTGTATATAGCTACGATGAATTCATGATGCTTGGTAGTAAGGCTGATTTGGACAACGTGAATAAAATCTGCATGTCTCTTGATATGGATGAACCATGCTCTGTAGCGTTTACATCCGTAAGTATTTTATTTAATAAAACTATTATTTGTACGAGATTATGAGAATTGCCTAATGTCACACATGTTCAAATATAGAGCTCGCTCTGAAAATTCCAGCAAGAATTAAGGGTCCGCTGGTACTTAAAATTATAAGTGGGTAAGTTTAATTCGCCGTAGCAGTGATGATGTAACAGGATTGATTACCATAGCAATTGAACACGATTTTTGAATATGTGACTGGACACCAATAATCAGACAAAACCAAATAGTCGAGTTCCGACTAATTTTACTTGATCGCATCACATATTGCTATGGTAATTAAACTTGTTGCATCATCACTTCTACGGTGAATTCATGAGCGAATAAATAGCTAACTTTTGAATATTGTGACTTTGTTAATCATTGTTTGGATCAATGTTGAAACAAATTATTTCAGGGTAGTAGTGGAATGCCAAAAGCGACCGTTATGTCTTCACATGCGTTGTTAAACGGCGTGGCGAATATTGGCTTCGGGCGTGAAGATGAGAGTTTGCTTTATGATTTGGTAAGGATCGATCTCATTAACATTTTGTATAGTTTAGGCTTTTCGTTGTGCATATCACTTTCCCAGAGGTGTCAGAATTCTGTATTACCGAGAACCGCAATCTCAAAATAAATTATGTTTGGTACATTTTATGCTCATAATGTGGTATATTGTACTTTTAATACATATATCTGTACACAATGTGACCACATGTTCAAATATAGAGCTCGCTCTGAAAATTCCAGCAAGAATTAAGGGTCCGCTGGTACTTAAAATTATAAGTGGGTAAGTTTAATTCGCCGTAGCAGTGATGATGTAACAGGATTGATTACCATAGCAATTGAACACGATTTTTGAATATGTGACTGGACACCAAGAATCAGACATAACCAAATAGGATTATTGATTGGTTTAAACAGTGTTTGATGAGATACTTGTCGCGCCGAATGGAGATACCTATGAATACGACCTTCACGCATATTTTACACTGTAACTCAGAATACAATTTGCCGAGTTGACGGCCCATTCGTAGTGTCCACTCACATATATCGTCCTGCTATACCGGCTGGCTGAAATCATCAATTGTGTTTATGCAGTCATAGATAGAATACAAAACCGCTCTATTCATCGATTCTAATCTTACAGGTGAGAGGGATCAGCATGATATGAATATTTTATAGAATTACGAACCAGGTATATTTACCCTTGTTCTTTGACATCTATGGGTCGATGGAGAGCTACCGCGTGAATGTACTTGTGCAGGGCGATATATTCTAAAATTGTTTTCACCTATTCCTAAGGTAGTAAAATACTGTTACATCATCACTTCTACGGCGAATAGCTGCCATGTGTAGCAGCAATGTGTAAACGAGTACAATATACAGTGTGCAAATCGCCAAATGCTCACAGGGCAGCTATTGCACTTATCCACTTCTGTTACTGACAGTTGTTATGTCCAGGGATCATATGCCTATTTATGCGAATCTTTATGTTAAATTAAAGTACTCTGTTGTTGGTCTAAATTGGTACTAATATTTGTGCTTTAATTTTGGGTCGTTATATAATATGTACCATGTGTACAGTGCATTTGCATCGCTCACAGTACTTGCTCAATGTAAATTCAGCAATTCTCTTGGTTTTAATTGTTTTATTGTTAAATGATACTGAATGAAGGCAAATTACTTACATGTAGACAGACGTTCGTCGTAAAAAATAATAATAATGAAAACACCTTTTTAGCATAATAGATGCACGTATGATTCCCTTATGGTATGTCTTTAGAATTGTTCCTGTTTTAATCGTGTTTGGGATAGGTTTTGAATGTCGCTGAAACATAGCCGGTGTGCTATCACTAGTGGAAAATTTAAAATGAGAATTCTTTCAAAACGATGAGAATTGTACAAAAGTATGAGAATTTAAAATTTTCTCATTTATATAAAATTTTCTCATCCAAATGAATGAGAAATATTAATTACCGTGTCAACAACCTGTCACAAGTGGTTAATTTTCTCATTTAAAACAATATGACAGGTGGTTAACACGATAATTGGTATTTCTCATTCATTTGAATGAGAAAGTTTCATATAAATGAGAAAATTTTAAATTCTCATACTTTTGTCCAATTCTCATCGTTTTGAAAGAATTCTCATTGCGGTATGAGAAGGCTACCCCACTCCACAGGTGATAAGTGCAACCTGCTCGTAGTGCAGGGCGATATATTCAAATATTGTTTAAACATATGTGATGCGATCAAGCAAAATCAGTTGGAACTCGGCAATATTGATTTTGAGATATAGCCAAACAAAGGAAATATGTCTTTTTGTTTACTATTGTTTTGGAAACTCTTTAACTGCTCATATCTTTAGAACTGATAGTAATGGAGTTTTCCGCAAAATGCAACTTTGCAAATGTTTGTTACTATCCTATAACAAACTGAAAATGTATTAATTCCGAGTTCCGACTAATTTTACTTGATCGCATCACATATTGCTATGGTAATTAAACTTGTTGCATCATCACTTCTACGGTGAATTCATGAGCGAATAAATAGCTAATTTTTGAATATTGTGACTTTGTTAATCATTGTTTGGATCAATGTTGAAACAAATTATTTCAGGGTAGTAGTGGAATGCCAAAAGCGACCGTTATGTCTTCACATGCGTTGTTAAACGGCGTGGCGAATATTGGCTTCGGGCGTGAAGATGAGAGTTTGCTTTATGATTTGGTAAGGATCGATCTCATTAACATTTTGTATAGTTTAGGCTTTTCGTTGTGCATATCACTTTCCCAGAGGTGTCAGAATTCTGTATTACCGAGAACCGCAATCTCAAAATAAATTATGTTTGGTACATTTTATGCTCATAATATTGTACTTTTAATACATATATCTGTACACAATGTGACCACTTTTATCGTGCTCACTTTTACTTCGGTGGCCCTCTGTAATACAAATTACCGGTTAAATTGTGAAACCAATAATCTACGATCTTATAAGATGACTTTTTTAAATTAACCTTTTAATAGTACCCATTGTTACAGACTTGACATTAAGTTTGTGAATATTTCTTCATGAAGTGCCAAGAGTCTGGAAGGGGTATGAATACACCACACGGGCTAAATATTAATTGTGGTGGGTCGGGAGATGGCGTAAAAAATATGCTTTCCGTGAGTTTACATTATGGTGCTCATAATTTAGTGCATTTGGATTTTTTTCGTCAACAGTCGGCATGCGTCAAAGCTGAAATGTGACCCGGCAGCACAAATGAGCCGTAAATTCCCTAAATTGTATTCTGAGTTACGGTGTAAAATGTGTACGAAGGTCGTATTCATCGGTAACTTAAGCTGGCCCGACATCGATCTCATTTTGATAGTGAAACACTAATCAATTATCCTATTGTTAGATGGCTATAGAACTTTTAATTAGTCTGGTCTTTGTTTGCTTTTGCTAAATCCTGTTCAAGTGGTGGGTTACCAGGCATTGTATTTTGTATAGGTATGCATAACCAACAATTAACAATGAGGGAACTTTCTTAAACCTCGTTGACTTGGGGATGATTTGAAATGACCGCCAATTATGACTGTTTGATATTTATTGCCAGCAATGTGGAAAAAGAGACACGTGTAAAAACGTAAAAAAGATATAATTTGGTTGAAGGAGCAGAGTTTAAGAAACCATAACCCCGCTTCTGGATATCGTTTGAAGTCAAATGATATACCATTTTAAAGTTTATGATGTTTATTTTTTAAACACGAAATAAAACAAACTTGACCGGGGGAGGAATTTACGGCTCATTCGCCGTGAACGGTCACAAATGCACTTGCAATGTACCATTTTTTTAATGGGACGGAGCTTAAAATATTGCTATACGTACTCAGAGAGTTTGAATGTCCCCGCTGGCGTTAAACTTACGGTACAAAAACAACTGCGCGGATTCCTGGTTGTCCAATTCAATGACCTGTTTATTTGTGTACAGTGAGTTTATAACACTTGCCCTAAGAAAGCGATTCAAACTTTTCGAGTGCATACCACTTTTAAGAGCCAACTTTTTAAAAGCTCCCCCCACATTCAAAACTGGTACATTGCAAGAGCATTTATGTTCTGATCAACACTTATTGGTATTTACGTTAAGTACAGAATATTATAACCTCAAACTTCAATAGATATGATAATATCATAACAATGTTCAGAAATTCAGAAATCCCCCCGCGAGACTTAAATTCAAAATCCTTAAATGCCCATTAAGTGTTTTGCTCATCCGGACAGTCGTAAACAATCACCAAAATCAGGTTTTTTGTACCTTTAATCTTTATAGATGTACTAACATAGCCTGCTAGTGCTACAGCCGAAAGCTGTGTGTTTAAGACAAAATAAGGCATTTACATGAAATCTGTAATTTATATACTGATATATAGTTACATAAATTAGCAACATGTATTTGAATGGGCCCTCAACTTTAACAATACTGCCGTTTTCCATTTTTGCCAATTTTGTTTCATGTCAAAAATACCTAATGACAATTTAATGACTTATCCTTCACTTTTAGGTAATTTATTAACAATGTTATTTATTTTTTACTTTCATTTGGATCACTGAAAGGGCCTTTAAAATCATAATTTTTAGCTAATTCGCTACATAATGAGCACCATAATCAAACATTATTTGACACCAACTCCAGACACACCCCAATAAATAGTTAACCAGTGCGGTTTATGCAGACCCCTTTCATTAGGATTTAGTCTTGACACCTCGAGCAGAAATATTCCACACTTAATGTTAAGTCTATATTATAATGTTTGTTGTATATTTAAAATTGTAAAGTGTGGAATCAGGACATGTAATGCACGATCTTATAAGATACATAAATGGAATTCGTTTTTTGTCGATAGATCAATAGGGCAATTTGGACATAAAGTCGTCTTACGACATTAGGGCCTCCTTAGAGGCCCACGTTACTTAAGGGGGTACTACACCCCTGTAGTAAATTTGTGACTATTTTTGCATTTTTCTCAAAAAATAATAACACACTCAGGTAATAAAAGTTATGTATATTATTGGGGCAAGGAATCCAATTACCACACTGAAATTTCAGTGACGCAAGTCAAGCGGTTCAGTATATATGATAGGAAACGAGGTACATCCCAGCGGTACCTTATTTCTTATCATAAATAACAAACCGCTTGTCTTGGGTCACTGAAATTCCAGGGTAGTAATTGGATTCGTTGCCCCTATAACATACATAACTTTTGTTACCACTGTGTTATTAGTTTTTGAGAAAAATGCAAAAATAGACACAAATTTATCGAGAGGTGTAGTACCCCTTAAAAGAGCCAAAATTGCATATGGGGTTTCTTTGATCTCACCTCGCTATTTCAGGTTAAAATGTACAGAAACCGTTCGTTTAGTTAATTCACTCATTTCATTCGGCTGCGAAGCAGGCAACTGCAAAGTTTATCCATGTACTACGGTTTGAAGCCAAAGTGGTAATGGCATCTGGCAGTACAAATTTGTCGAGGTCTCCCATCAGGTTTTGCACATAAGACAAGTAGGATGTTGTTGCCTTCCAGGCCTTCTTTTACCATGTTATGGGGTGTATAGAGCATATCTTCTGCATGGTTCATCTTCCTGGAATCTTAGTTGTCTGTGAATTGCTTTGCGATTGCCTTGATAACTAAGCACGATATGGGCCTAATTGACTTTTTCTGTTTCCCCATAAATGATTTTTTTGCTCTGCTTCGCTTGGATTTAGTATCCCTTTTGGTATTTTCCTATATCATTTAAGCTTATTTGTAAGTGTATTTTCTAAGTGTATTTATATGTTCCCCCATGCTGTGTTCCCATTGTTGTAAACATTTTTCAGGATCTAAGGACAACTCCACCAACTGTGCCATCTGTGGTAACCAATCAATTCACGATCATTGTTTAAAAATCCTTGATGAGAATCACACTCTCATCTCCAAACCCTGGTACTGTAAATACTGTATTGGATCGATTTTACCCTTTAATCATATCATTGACGATGCAGAATTTTTGCATGAAATTAATCAGCTAAATCATGATCATACTGTTTCCTTTACATATTGAGACATTGAGATGTGCTCAATCCTTCATCACTAATTTGTCTACTACCATCAACTTGATCAATAGAGAACACCTCCCAACCTTCATTTGTGGTGATTTCAACCTTGATTTACTAAATACATCCACTCACTCAGTTTCAAATGATTTCCTCAACACACTGTATGCCTCCTCATTTTATCCACTAATCGATAAACCAACCCGTGTAACCACTAAGAAATCATCTCTAATCGATAATATCTTTTGTAATATTTTGAATCATAAAATAACTCCTGGTATCCTATTTAGCGACGTCACTGATCACTTTCCTGTATTCCAAATAATAAATAACGATAAAAATAATGTACCTAATTCTAAAGTCAATCGCTACTATACTAAAAGAAATATAACTAAGACCACAATAACATCTTTCACGTCTGAACTAAATCAAACCAATTGGGACGAAGTCCTAAATAACCAATCTACTGATCAATCCTATAACGTCTTCATAGATAAATTTACTAATATATATGATAAACACTTCCCCAAAGTTAAGAAAAAAATCAAAAAGCGCCAGCAATGTAAACCCTGGATCACTGCGGGAATTATCAAATCCATTAAAACTAGGAATAAACTCTACAAGTCGTTCATTAAATACACTAATGAAATAAATAAAACTAAATACGTCAAATATAGAAACAAATTAACTCATCTGATTAAGATTTCCTGTAAAAATTATTATTCAAATAAATTTAACACTTATAAATATAATATCAAAAACATGGCAAACAATAAATAACGTTCTTGGCAAAACAACTAAATTGAAAACCCCTCCTATTTTTTGATGGTACCTCAAAATCTCCGACCCCAGTAACATTTCCACAAAGTTTAATTCTTTTTTTTTTTTGCTGAAATAGGTCCTAAACTTGCTTCAAACATTCATTCTCCCTCTTCCTTCTCTGATTTCCTTAAGGACCCACACACTAACTCCATCTTCCTCAATCCCACCCACGAAAGGGAAATCCTAGACATTGTCAAGAAGTTTAAGAATGGCAAGAGTTCCGGCTACGATGACATCAGCCCAACCATTGTTAAACATATCATTCCCTTATCTCCAAACCCCTAGCCCACATTTTCAACCAATCCCTTTCTACAGGTGTCTTCCTTCAGCCCTCAAGATTGCGAAAGTCATCCCTGTCTTCAAAAAAGACGACCCCCACGCCTTCTCTAATTATCGTCCCATTTCTCTTCTACCATGCTTTTCCAAGATCCTTGAACGCATCATTTACAATAGGATTGATAAATTTCTCTCTCACTTTCATATTCTTCACAACAATCAATATGGCTTTCGCAAACAGCATTCCACTGATCTTGCTCTTCTAGATATCTACAACAATATTTCCTCCTCTCTTGCTCTTAATCATCACACTATTGGCATATTCCTCGACCTCTCCAAAGCCTTTGATACCATCAATCACAACATTCTTCTTACCAAACTCCAACACTATGGTATTCGTGGAACAGCCCTTAATCTTCTCTCTAGCTATCTGTGTAACAGATATCAATTCACGTCCTTTGACTCACATTTCTCTGATCTTCTTCCAGTCTCTTGTGGTATTCCTCAAGGCTCTATCCTGGGTCCCTTGCTCTTCCTTCTTTATGTTAATGATATCCCCACTTCATCAAAAATCCTCTCTTTTGTCCTTTTCGCCGATGATACGAACATCTTCTTATCTCACCCAAACCTTAACACTCTCATAAACACATTCAACGTAGAATTAGTCAATGTCTCAAACTGGTTCAAATCCAACAAACTATCCCTAAATGTCAGCAAAACTAACTACATCCATTTCACCAAACAAAAACGAAAGCAAAAGCACGCCACTCCACCAACACACATTATGATAGACAACGTTGCAATTCATCCTGTAGATAACACAAAATTTCTAGGTGTAATAATTGACAAAAAATCTTTCCTGGAAAGACCACATCCACAAAATTACAAATCAAATTTCTAGGAACATCAGGATTCTTAGAAAACTTCGTCACATTTTACCCACACATATACTATTCTCACTCTACAACACCTTAATCCTGCCTTACATATCCTACAGCAACATAGCATGGGCGATATCTGACAACACCCTTGACCTTAACCACTGTCCATGGACTTCTCCTAATTCTACCAAATTGGACAAACTATTTAAACTCCAAAAAAGAGCAATCCGTATCATTAACAACTCTGGTTACCTATCCCACACAAAGCAAATTTTCCATAATTTTAAAACACTAAATATCTTTGACATAAATAAATTACAAACAGGTCTCTTTATGTACCGCTATGAGAACAAAACCCTTCCAAAATCATTCTCCAACTTTCTTTTAAAACACAGTGACATTCACAACTACAACACTAGACGTGCTGAGCATTTTACTACAGTTAAACACACATCTAATTTAATCAAATACACGATTAAAGTATCTGGACCTAAAACCTGGAATGGATTAAACAAAGATATAATAAACTCAAAGAATATATTAAGCTTCAAAACTAGCTTGAAGGACCGCCTGATTAAAAAGTACTTATCTAAATAAAATAAACCTATTATATTTTTTTTCAAGTATCATATATCATTTTCTTTCATCTTATAAATAGTTCAATATGTTTTAAACAAATACTGCCGTCAAATCCCGATGTTGGTTTTGGCTATAGGCCTCGGTACCGTGCACGTGCGCTTATTTTAAATAGGCCTATTTGAAATCGATCCACTACATTGGGCTATTCCAGAAAATAAGCGCACACCCCCTATAGAGGAGTTCGGATATCCGGACTTTTTCTATCCATCCAAGCTCCGGATATCCGGACTTTTCATATTGAGGAGTTAGGATATCCAGACTTTTTCTATCCATCCAAGCTCCGGAAATCCGGACTTTTCAAACATTTTCCCTACATAGTACCGCGCTCGACCTATAGAGGAGTTCGGATATCCAGTCTTTTTTATGCATACAAGCTCCGGAAATCCGGACTTTTCAGACATTATCCCCTCATAGCCATACGCTCGACCTATAGAGGAGTTCGGATATCCAGACTTTTTCTATGCATACAAGCTCCGGAAATCCGGACTTTTCAGACATAGCCATACGCTTGACCTATAGAGGAGTTCGGATATCCAGACTTTTTCTATTCATCCAAGCTCCGGAAATCCAGATTTTCATCTTTTGAGTCTGGACTCGGACTTTTTTTGTCGGATTTGGACTCCGACACAGACTTGGCTATACTCACACTCGGACACAAGGGGGCAGTCATTTTCTTCGGAAAGGGGAGGTGGTCAGTGGGTCACTGTTTTTTACTACCATCAAGAAGACAATTTTCAATCAATGTACATGTACAAAATAATACAGATATCTGGGTATTTGTGTCTGTGAATTGAAAGGGTCGTACAAATGTCTGGTATCTGCAGGGGGTGGGTGTCAAAACAGGGAAGATTATAAAAATAGTGGCCATGATCTTCTAGTGACCAGAAGATCATAAATATAATAATAAAAAAAGAATTAGTATCCCTTTTTTTATGAAATAGGAGATGACCACCTCCCCTCCCCCACCACCACCCAAAAATATGACTCAAACTTGGAGCCGAGTCATTTGATCCTAAATTGGTTGGCTTCACTTATTTGCCAAGGGGTCTATATTTAGATTTATCTGTCACAATAGTTGAATCGTAATAATATTATCAATTAATAACAGAATATTTATTTATAATCATAATACATATTTTGCCTAGATATATCCCACTTCAACTTCTCACAAAGTTTAGGGACCGTTCACATTATTTCTACTGGGGGGAGGAGCAGACAGAAAGTCACTGCCGAAAACTATATGACCCCCCTTCTCCGATAATAAAAACCATATGACCCCCCCCCCCCTCCGTGCTACATGAAAATCATATGAGGGAATTTAAAAAAAAAAAATGTTGTGTTGAGTGTTTTTTTTAAATTCCCTCAAATATTAAATAATGCTTCTTCAATTAGGGGACATTTGTCAATTTTGACTTCTGGATACCTGTTAGACATCAAGTAAAGACTAGTCTTTCAATAAAATATTAATTTTAAGTGAAAAACATTGATTTTTTGAACAAATCTGTAAAAATCATCATTCAAAAAAAAAACTTGAGTCCACTTTTTGTTGGACTCGGACAAAAACAGACTCGGCTCGGCTCAAATTTGGACACAAAATGTCCAATTAAATCCATGTAAAATGTGAAATGATTATCAAAAAATGTCAAAATAGATCTCAAATTTGATTCAAAATTGTTGACTTCACTTTTGCCCATTTTCCTAATTAATTGGGGCTGTCAAATCTGTGATCTGTCATAATATCCTACATATCCACCAAATTATTTAGATTTATCTGTCACTTCCCAGAATCAATACTGTTATCTTTAATGAAATAATTGATAATTATACAGAATTTAATAAACATTTTGACTGTATAAAAATTTCTAAAACTTCTTTCATGGAGCTAGAAAGAGAAAAAAGAGAGAAAACATGCACACAGACATGTACACCCCATCCATAGGGCTAGTGTTTGTGTTCACTACTTACGGGCAGTCACTGAACATTTGTCTGGGATATTTATCCAATTTAAGAATTTTAAAAAAGATGTTTAGAATAATTGATTAATATCACACAAAACATATTTCTGAAACGGTGAATTTCTATAAGTATTAATATTATTATGAAGATGATGATGATGATGATGATGATGATGATGACAATGTATGCTGCACATTGCAACCTAGTGACACTTCTCTAGTACCTGGCCACTTACATGTAGTGTGTGTCACACTAGAATACTTTGGTCACACACACAAATACCCCTGCAGCGGACTGTTGACATGTGATACATGTAGTTTTTACCTTCGGAGTTACCTAGGGTATGGAAATGACTGTGACACTTGTGTGGGGTGGGGATTGACAGTGGGTGTGTATAGGGGAAGTGGTGTGGGGTGGTATAGTTGTCTCATTGTAAAAGAACAGAGAAGAGTCTGACCACAGCATTACTGTGCAGCAGCTTGATTAATCTTAATTCTCTATTGTTTACAGTGACAGTGTAGGGGTAGCTGCAGGTAATATGGGACAGCAGGTAATATGGGACACCTGTTTTCATTTTAACAAAAAGTAGCTTAGAGAAGGTAAACACTTTAAGTTGATTTGTTAAGTGTTTAGAGACATCAATGGTGCTAGAAATGCAGTTTTGGAGTCTGTGTATCAAACTCTTGGAAATCAATGCCAAAAAGAGTGAAATTGCCCAAAAAATTATGTCGTTTTTTTTGGCCTGATATAAAATCAATGACGTCACATTTTATGATTGTGTATCCAAAAACTCTGGTACTGCGGGGGCATTTGTCGTGTTTTATGATCTTTAGGTGATGGGTTAAGCTTATCAGCAGGTAAAATTCCACTGACAAGTGGCACTTTCCTTTTATAAATGATTATTTTCTCTGATTTTCAACTGAATGGGTGCAGGTAATATGGGACACATAGGAAATTGTGTGCATTGTTAATGCGAAAAGCAAAACTATTTAGAAAATTGAATTTTCTTGTAGAAATTTGCATTTAACATTCAAAATCATGTAACAAAAATGTTTTTAGAACAAAAGAGTGATTTTCTGAACTTTTTGATTTTCACCATAGAGATAACACAGTGTCCCATATTACCTGCACATGCAGGTAATACGGGACACTTGACGATGACGTCATTTTGACGTCATAGCGTCCAAACAAACATAAAAACAAGGTAACATTGCCTGTTTTATTAATCTTAAAGGACAGGTTGTTCATCATAATAATCTCTTGTGGGCATATCTTCTTTAGTTTTTATGCAAATAAGCTAAACGTCCTTAATGGTCCCATATTCCCTGCAGGTACCCTACATGTATATTTATGGAAATGGAAAATTCTCTATTGGAATCTTTGCTATAAAATTATAACATTATAACTTAATATTCGACATGGATTTGGCAGGGGGCACTCAACTTTACAAGTGACAAGTAGGGGAGACCGGGGCGTGTCCGCCCTATTTTCTTCAATCTCGCCTAGAGAGGGCAATTCTAGAGAAGGCTATAGTTTTTACATTTTTAAGCTGTATACTATAGCTAAATACTACCACATTTGTAAGAACATTGAGCTTTCAGTAACGGCAGGAGAAGGGTAAATAAAAATCATGATGACAGGGCGGACTTGCCCGTGCTGGGGCAAGTCCGCCCCTATGGTGGGGTAAGTTCGCCCTGATAAAAAGAAATAATATTGCAAAACAATTATAAATTTAATGCAAACGTTTAGTAAAGGGTATATTAGGCGCTCACTCTCTTCCAAAGAGTCTACTAAATTTAATGGAGGTGTATAATGTAAGCTAATAAATGTAGGGGACCAAAATGAAAAAACCTTTATTTACAACTTCGACATTTATGGTTTTAGAGCATAAACAGTGGTATGAGTAATACTGATACCACTTAACTTAAAAAAATATGCTTGCATGTAGTTTTACCATTCTTAAAGGTATTATTATCAATATTTTGCATAATACGCCGATGGGGCGAATCCGCCCCGGGAGTCCGCCTGGGGAAAACACAGGGCGGACTTGCCCCTTCACATACAGGGCGGACTTGCCCCAACGGTACTTTTTTTTCTTTACCTTGTGTTATGCCTACTAACATGACTAACACAATATGTTGATCTTTTAATTGCATAATAATATGTTGGCAAAACGTTCACCTTCCAACTGAATTTAAGAACCAAAACCGTCTCTGTAAGGTCTTGAGATTATTGCAATATTACTAATTTTTAAAATGTAAACTTCCTTGACTCAAAAATGTTTTTTGACGATAATAATAATATTACTCTGGCGAAATGTGTCGGATTGTCTTGTTTTCTTGGGTACTTAGCTATGACGTGTGCCAGCTTATTACATCATCATTGTACTTTTCCAGCAGTCACGAGATCAGAAACATGGGGTGGGTGGACTTGCCCCGAGGGCGGACTTGCCCCGGTCTCCCCTACTATGAGTTTGTCACTATAGGCTCCATTTGAGCCGGGCATTTGAGGTTGGCTATCTTTCTATAATTTTCAAAATGCCATAAAATATAAAGAGGAAACTTTCAAATTCTCTTATTTCAGCAAAATCTAGAATTTTTCTCCATTTTTTGGAAATGTTCTACCAAATGACCCATTTTTTCAAGATGTTATACCAAATTACTCCTTTTTCATTTTGTTATACCCTGTGACCCCTTTTTAGAGCATCATTGTATACAAGTAGGCCCCTACTAAGCAATGCCAGTAGACAGATACCTGTCACATAAAGTTAAATGACTCCCAACACCAAACCCCGGCATGGACTCTGACCGAGTCCACCGGACTCGGGTCTTATTTTTGTTGGACTCGGACTTGGCTCGGACTCGGCCAGGGGTGCAAATTGTGCTTTCTTCCTCAGGAGCAAGGTTTTTAGGCTGAAGATTTCCTCAATCATACCTGACATAAAATAGGTTTGTTCTACACTCCGAAAGATGAGAATAATATTGTAACTTTACATAGGATGTTTTTTTAAGAGACTAACAAGTAAAATCTTCGATATTTCAAAAAGGGCTTTATTTGGGAAAGTGTGCGCGCGTAGCGCGCACAAATTTGGTATTTTATACTAGTTTGGCCAATGATTGGTGTGAATTCACTGGGACATATGGGCTCCTTTCCTGTCGCCCCCCCCTTTCATTTTTTTTTTCATTCGGAGGAAGTACTTTTCTCTTTCATTTTTGTCACTTTGCCCTCCCCCTTCTGGTAACTTTTCATTATCAAGAAATTCTGACCTCTTTTTTTTTGGCGTTTGGAATGATCTTTCTTCTTCTAAGTGTTCTTTAACAATATCATTTGAAATATCATTTGAAAGGTACAAAGATTGAATTATTTTATTAGCACTAGCATCTGTTTGCAACATGCCCTTAGTTTTAACGTCCTCAATTCTTACATCAATAGGGAATCAAATTTGCATATCATGTTTGATTGATTTGGCCCTCTCTAATTTGTTTCCCTTTAATTTTTTCAAATCGTGCTGGTCAGTAGGAGCCACTTCCTGACCGCTGTATCTCCATATATGTTTACCGCTTAATGTTGATGAGTCCATTTCAGTATCCTTTACATCTTGTTCAGTGCTTTATGTTCTCTAAAATTCCCTCAAAATTTTCCAGGTTGTCATCTTCTCACTGGCACTTCTGATTTTTTAATATTGATACATTGAATTCCTTTATGACTTTTTTCCCATACAATCCTCATTGCCTCACTTAATAAATTTCTTCAGATACCGGTATGTGCTTTATTACCACCTGTCACCGATTTCCTCAAATATGCATTGTTACTCATATCCATATTCTTACACCTTCCTCTTTTAAGGCTCTTATTTCTTGAACAATCATTTGAATTCCTCAATATTTTGCACAAGTGTCTTCCTCTCTTCCATTCAGTAGCTTCACTGCTTCACCTATTACTTATTACCTTTTTGCTGAGATTGTTTCCCTCTTCTACCTCCACCTCCTCTTCTTCTTTCCTCTTCCTCTCCTCTTTTCTTTTTTTTCTCCTTCCTCTTTTTCCTCGCTTTCTTTTTTTCTTCTAAAGGCATTATTTCCTCAATTTTGACTGTCATTTCCTAGGAGCGGTGCTACCCGCTCCCGCACAATTTGCATCCCTGGTCACTCGGCACCCCCGGATCGAGTTGGACTCGAGTCTAGACTCGGACACAAAAGGACTCGGCTCGGACTCGGACAAGCTGGACACAGCTTGGTCAAATTTTGTAATTGAATTTCAATAGGACCTACCGTATTCATTCCAATAAGCGTGGGCGCTTAACAAAGTCATTTTGGGTGGGCGCTTATTTTTTACCTAGTTTACATAATTTTTTCGTAAGGGGTGTTGAATAGAGACAAATTTACGTATGTTTTAAAAGAGTCCTGAGACGTTCTAGTAGCTTTTCTCAGTGATGTAGAAAATGTATTGCAAGTTTACACAGGACTTGTAGTCCTCCAGCCATGTCACCATATCGACGTCTATATATTTGTCACTTCAACATTGATGGTACCCAATAGCAAATTGGAAATTTCCTGGGTGGGCGCTTATTAGGGCACGGGCGCTTATTGGAACGAATACGGTACGGTATATGTATTGGTAAAAATTGACATTATAATAATTAGTTACAATTACAGAATTTAGTCCCTTGGTGGTGCCAAGTGGGTGTAATTGTGAACTCAATAACACAGAAATGCATCCAAATCATGTAGTTTTGGTGCAAATGTATGTGAATTCACACCATGGCAGGTGAAAAACAAGCAGATTCCTCCAAGGCCAGACATAAGTCCTGACTAGGAGTGTCAGTGTTGGGTGGGGAGTAAGTAACACATGGATCCAGATAGAAAGCTATAGCAAGTGCCCTTAATAATTTTATTTAAGCTTGGTCCATGGCCCTGAAAAAGATAAACCCAGCCCTGGCTCCACAAAATGATCATGAATGCTGCTACACTGTAACAGCCTGTGCACATTGCCACCCATATTCATGTATCATATGCTACATGTCTCATTCACACAATGACTGATCAATTAATACAGAAAAAAACCAGCAAAAAGATTTGTTCTTTTGTGGGGAATTTCAAGTTATCATGTTAAAATATCATTATTATATAGCTTTTATGTTTATTAATCATTTTGATATTCCCCATCCAAATACACTCCACTAATGTATGCTGCACACATGTGGAACTACATGATAATGTGACTGGTGTGAGATTTTCTGCCAGCCACATCACATGTATTTTTTGTGCCCAGGCTTGGACTAGTGCATCTGAGCACAGACCCTAGAAGGAGGGTCTGTGATCTGAGTCAATGAATACAGAGGTCCTTACCATATACAGAAATTTGGGATTGATAGGAGATTTATAGGGGGTTTTAAATACCGGTATTAATAAAACACGGATATAATAAACTGGATGTGTATAATTAATGATAATAATTATATGATTAAGCTAATGGATAATCTGGAGGATGTAGAAGTGCATGTCAACTGCATGAATGATTCCACTTACTTGGAAAATTGTGGACAATTAATGTAATTCCAGTTGATGTTTTGTGATAAATAATTTTTCCACATTGTACATGGATTGATTGGACTGGAATCGGACTCGGGGTCGACTTCGAACCCAAGTACTTTTTTGCAGAATCCGACCGAGTCCAGCAAAAAGTGAACTTGAGTCCGAGTCCACACTCGAAAGCTACATCACCTGTACCCATGGCCCGTACCCGTACCCATATTGGGAGCCGTACCCATACTCAAGTCCCAATTTCTGTACCCGTACCCGTACTCGTACCCACGGCTTCGGGCCCGTACCCGTACTCATGCCCTATTTTGACTTTGGACCCGTATCTGTACTCATGAACTGGGACCCATACCCGTACCCATGGCCTGGGACCCGTACCCGTACTCATGGTCCAAAACCCGTACCTGTACTTATGGCGAGTCCCAATACTATAAGTCTGTTTATATTCATTTAAATTTGCATTTTTTGCCCAAGTAATTCTCAGAACGTCTTGTGGCTTTAATTGCCATACACTAGACCTTTTTCGCAGTCCATGTTAAATTTTTGCATCTAAAATCCCAATAATACCGATGCTCACACTACTCCGGCTCCAGAAAAATACAATACTAATTTTTTGTAATAAAATAGATATTATCCTGTTTTGGCAAATAAAATATAGGCTTAGCTAAATCCTGGCCGTGACAATCAAGACCAGCCTTGTACTAAAACCAATTTCAGGTTATGGATTCTAATTTTCAGAAAACACAATTTCTAAATAAAAATTATATCTTTTATTCTCAATTTTCAAAATTAACATAAAATATTAAATTTATGAACAAACTCATAGCCTATACTCAAAATTTTGAATACATAGAATTGAGCTTTGAATATTGTGACTGCAATTGTAAGAAATCATGCAAAATTGCATGTTTTTAGCCAATTTTCCCTCAAATTGCAAAACTATTGAAATTTGACTTTTATTGCCAGTTAAAACTAACTAAAGGATTAGGATTTAGCCGGGGACTCGAATATGAAAGTGACCTGTGCCTTACAACACTAGGGGTCTATGGCAGTTTTGTCAAAAAAGAGGGCACCAAGAAAATTGGGTTCATTATGCACATGTGCAAAAAAATTGGCTGTCAGTGACCCTGAAAAATAACTTTAAGCTAAAAATATGAAAATAGTCCAAAATGCGCGCAAAGCATGCAAAAGTCACCTCAAAAGTGGAGTGCCCCCTCTCCCCGGAACACCCAGGGTAGACAATGGACCTTTTCTCTGTGGTCGGTTCATATTCAACTAATCAACTTTTAAAATAAAATGTTCATTTTATACCAGTCAGTACCGGTATAAGGCCAAGTAAAAAAAACATGTTTCTCATCCCCTACCGCTTCCTTTTTTGAGGTAACTTCAATTTCAAAGTTTTTGAAATTGAGTTATAACATTTTTTTGAAAGATGTCTAGGAAGTTGAAATGCTTTATATAAGAAACACTTTTGGAAGGTTTTGTGATCATTAGAGGGGGGCCTACTTACCACAAATGAACAATTTTAACTTGGCCTAAGGTTACAAAACTTAATCATCATCATCATCATAATTATTATTAATATTATTATTTTGGGTCATTTTGGACCTATTTCCATTATTGGTAAATAGTTGGACCCATTTCCATTACGTTCCATTTCGACTCATTACAAAATATTATTTTCAAACCCCCATTTCTGAACACTCCTTTGCATATTATGACCAGCTCCAACAAAACCCGGAACAAGTCGCCAGACATGTTCTTAATTTCATGGTATAAACCTGTGGGACTAAGTGGACTTTCAAATCATTGAAAGTACTTATTAAAAAGAGGTTTATTTAATCAATAAATAACAGTTGAAATATGATAATCCCTATTCAATAGGCAGAAAACTAATTAGCCCATTACTCAGAATTGCAATTTGGCAAAAATATCAAGGTATCATTTCAAACTTATCCATATCTTGAAAAGTATTGATGCTATGAAACTAATTGGCCCATTACTCAGAATAGCAATTTGACAAAAATATCAAGGTATCATTTACAAAATTATTCATCTTGAAAAGTATTGATGCTATTTATATAATTTTGGTATCATTTTAAAGCTTATTGTCTTGTGTTTACATTTTTATTCAAATTATGAAATGTCAAAAATGCGACTTGTTCCTGGTTAATTTGTCAGTGCGGGTCACATATTGATATCATGATTCATGATAGACTGGTATATTTTATACTGAATATGTACAATTTACTATACGGTTGATTGTCACAGCATACAAAAACACCCTATAAAACATGTTTTTGGTATATAGACCTATAACCAATAAAACATTTATATGACTTTTCAGTATAATAGTTTGTGTTACTAGCAAGTTGGCAAAACAGGATAATATGATCCCAAATTCTGGAATTGGAAGTAGTCCTATGACTCCTATCCTTCAAGCAATGAACTTCCCTTGGGAACTTCCATAAACCCCTTTTTGCAAAAAAAAATAACCTCCTCATGGAAATTGTTACAAACAAATTTGTGTATTTAATTATATGACATATTCAATAGGTGTAGATAAGTATATATATATGCAAAATGCCAAAAGCATAATGCCAATGCCATAGAAAGTACATGTACTAGTATACTTAGTATACATGCAATTTGTATGTCAGTGCAAATACTCCACCTTAAAAAATCAAATTTCCCCGCTATATACAGTATCAAAGAGCTAGAGGTTAAATAGTGGTTGGCTCAAGGTTAAAGATCAGATATACAACCCTGCTCTGCCTGTGTCTGTGATAAAGCATAGTCTAATACACGCATATCAGATTACTATCAGAAGTGTGATTCAAAAATCATGCAGTTGGTTTATATGTCTTGAAAAGAAAGGAATTTCAAAAGTTTTCAATAGTACTTTAGTAGCCCATTAACTTCAATAATAAACAACATACACATTTGTACAGCTTATATTAAATTCACAATCATGTTAAAAATAAAAATGACATTTATTTAATATGTAAAAATATAAAAGAGAAATTATAAGTCCTAAACTTTTAAACCAGTGAAAAATTAACCATGTAGGCTGTGGCTAAAAAATACAAATACTGTATTCAAATTGTTCCCCATACACTCACAGTCAAAAATTTTAATTTTTAATTTTTGTTGCTTTTATCATAATTAATGTCTATCACCTCAAAATATTTTTTTTTCTAATAGACTATTGCTCAAATTGAATGCCACTCCTCTACAACCCTTGGAAATCTGAACAGTTCCTACTTGTCGCTAAAAAATCAGGACATTTCATCGTATCTAAGGCCATCCATTATACTCCTTGGAAATTCGGAATTTTTGACATTTGTCATTAAAAAATCCGGACTTTTTCAACATATTTAATGTCATTCCTCTATACCCCTTGGAAATCCGGACTTTTTACATTTGCGCTAAAAATCCGGATTTTTTCAACATATTTGATGTCACTCCTCTATACCCCTTGGAAATCCGGATTTTTTCAACATATTTGATGTCACTCCTCTATACCCCTTGGAAATCCGGACTTTTACCCACTTGTCACTAAAAATCCGGATTTTCCTCATATTTAATGCCACTCCTCTATACCCTTCTGTACAATATGAAGTTGGAATTCCGAAACTTCAACATGAAAGTGGTTAAAATTTCCGGGTTATTTTCACTTTTTAATGAAGAATATGGAAATCCGGGTTTTTTTTTTTTTTATTTGTGACCGGAAATCCAGACTTTTGTAGAGTGATAAGCTTGGAAATCCGAGTTTTTCTCTCATTTCAAATTCACTCCTCTATAGGGGGTGTGCACTTATTTTCTGGAATAGCCCATTGTCAACTTTTTTGGTTTTTGACTGGTACTGCATTGTATTATCCCTGTCCTGATTGATCCTTTCCCGCCCTGCCCTGTCTCGTCTTGTCCTGTCTTGTACTGTTCTGTCTTGTCATGTTCACCCCCTCCCTATTCTAATATTTCACTTTCAAATTTGCTAAGGTGGGACCAGCCTTAAAGCCCTTTGGGCTTATTTGGCCTCTCCTTCACATGTTTTTTTTTCACCCTTTCATATTATTCTCTTTCGTTTTCAAAATCTACTGAGTTACTGGTACTTTAATTAACTTTTTGTACAAATTAAATTTGTATCATTAATTGAATTGCTATTTAATCATAATCTTGCGGTGTAAATATTTTTATATAAATTTGTCCTACTATATATAATTTCGGAAATTGCGATTGTGATTTGTAATATAACCATTTAATTCTGTATTATCCTTCAGATACATTTCATTATGTTTCCAACTTAATTAAATTTGTTTTTGTTATTGATGCTTAAATTTTGTATATAATACATATTATATATATATATATATATATGATTTTGGAAATATTGTTATCTATATATATGTGAAATCATGTGTGAATAAATTGAATGAATGAATGAATGAATGAATAGTTGTCGTGATTTAGATTTGACAGAGTTAATAAGAGGCACAGTGTTGGTGATGGTATAGATCCTTTCATTTAGTTTCTTTTCGTGGTTATGGGTAGAGAGTAACAGAATTTGGTAAAATCTGTAGGAGTTCGTGCATTATGGCTTAATGTCTACATGGGATGATCAGATTGCTGTGATCACGACGATATGAATCGTTAGTCTATGTGTATTACTTTACACATTGTGTAAAGTGCTGTTGAGTCACGATTAGATTTACTGGAAGGAATCCAGGCCCGTAAAACTATCTGCAATACTTACCTTTGATGAAGTGGCGTAGACTTCTTTTTGACATGGGGGATGGGGTTGGTAAACATTTCTTGGAAGTAAGGTGAATTAAGCTCCTTTTGTCTACATAAAATATAAAGTTGATAGTACACGTGCGCACGGGAATCATGGCACTATAATAGGAACACATTATCTGCATGAACATACGGGTGTTGGAAGCATCTCTGATATGTAAACCATCGTAATGATCATCCGAAATGCCTGGGTTATTCAAGGTCGACATCGTGATTTCATAAAGTCTATATACCTGTGTTGAAGGTGGTCAATCAAGGTTGAATTCAATGATTCCCACGACTTGACTCCTACTATCAAAATATACCATTCATATTTTATTTTACAGAAATCAGCCAGATTCGGAGATGCATTTTCTTTTGTAGCGTTTTCATTCGGAATGTATGCACCACTTGCATTAGGACTTACTTCTGTCGTTTTCCCTAAATTCAACGCAGAGACTATGGCTAAAGCTATACAGGATGAAAGGTACTTAACAATAAGATTCACAAAGGTTTAATGCCACAATGGAACTTTTTATATAAACATCTCAAAAAAGTAACCAACCCCCCTTAAATAATGGCCATTATTCAAAAACGGGCGATTGTATAACACCTCATTAATTTTAGCAATTGACTAAATTTCACGTCAACGTCACATTGTACATTTTAAATCATTGTACCCCAAAATTTGAAGAAAAAAAATAATATTGATTTGTATTCAGTATAATGGAAGGAAATCTGTGTAATGATATATGAGTGTTTTTATATTGTTGTAAGTGCAACTTTCAAATCTGGAATTCACATTAAATTGGCCGGTGTTTTATTGTTTTCTGGGCTATCGTACGCGTTTTACAGATTTGTAACAATGGTCTGTTTTTGAAAAATGGCCATTATTTAAGTGGGTTAGTTACTTTTTTGAGATGTTTGCTTGGCCGCCATGCGAGATATAATAATACTTCGGCATCATTTTACATTCTTACAGAAATAACTGGAGATCCAAAGAAACGATATTAGAAATCACGCTTGGTATTTCATTGCATAGGTCTATACCTATCAGACCTGAACAAATAATAATGGGTACCATCAACATTGATGTTCAATGAAAAGCATGGCTGTCTCAAATGTAACCAATATTGGATTTTTATTCTCAACATTAACCAGAATGTATAGCATTGCAATATGTAGCATTTTAGGAAGATGAAATGCTGCATTACAAGTTGATGGACACCAATGATTTTGGTACTGACTGCAGCGGTGTAACCTGGGGTCCACATCACTAAAACTTTCTCACAATCATTCGTAACTTAAGATGAATAATAAGTTCCATTTCACTAAACATAATTAGAACACTACCCTTCGTAAGTAATAGGGATTTAGTACAGTCACCCTTCATAAAGTTAAGTCTGTTATTGGGTATTCGTAACTTTCCAAACGGTCACCTGAGTTACGAAGGGTTAAAAGTTTAGTGAAATGGACCCCAGATCATATTTTCTTTTACATTCCGCGTAGCCAAATTGAATCTGTCGTTCTCATATAAAGGATATAATCTTATTATTTCTTTGCCGTGTGCACCATTGATCATAAAATTACAGAAATTCATTCAGATGATATTAACAGTGATACTGGTACTACTCAAGAAATACGCATAAACTTCACTGCGCCCAGCGTCATGAGGCGGATTATCCCCTTGTTTTGACAATTCTCGCTATTCGCAATAAGGGCGCCGCCAGCGGTTTTGCGATGTAATCGTGATGTATCATGGGAAAATCGTGATGTATCATGGGAAAAGGTCGACATCAAGTCCGCGCAATACGAATATTACCATGCTATTACATAGGAACACGTGACAATATTTTTAGTTTGTCAATATAACGGTATTACACGCAAATCGATAGAGAAAAAATTAATTGTGCACATTTCAAATCACATTATTAAGTATTATTGAGTATCGATTCGCGTGTAACACCTTTATTTTGATCAACTAAAAAAATATTGTCACGTGTTCCTATGTAATAGCATGGTAATATTCGTATTGCGCGGACTTTGATGTCGACCTTTTCCCATGATACATCACGATTACATCGCAAACCGCTGGCGGCGCCCTTATTGCGAATAGCGAGAATTAACAGACACTTTACCAAATCCAAATAATTTTTAACATAATCATGCCCAGATGTCTTCACTATTCGGACCTCTTAGTCCCGATCCCATCTCATTATTTAGCCTCATGCCTATTTCTGGTAAAGGGCACGGAGCAAGCGTTCGAACGCAAAATGAGGTCACAATAGATTCACTGGTTTTGGAGCGCATGAGCAAGAGCAAAGACAAACATTGTGTCCTTGTGTACTGTATGTACGCATTTCTTGAGCTATTCACCAAAATGATAGGGTTTTTGGAGTGTAAAAAATATTCCATCCAAATATGTGTGAAAACTGTCATGTATTGTAATAAATGCATACCCGGCAGTTTCAAGTCATCATTTCTAACGAAGTTATTTTTTTCATTTTTTTGTAATGCACTGATTTTAAGGGGTTATTTTTATCATTATCTTTGCAGAGTTACAATGGCAGTCTTTCATATCCATCATGTTCACGATCTATTGAATGTGCCCAATTTAAGAGACTATGATTTTTCCAGTTTAGACATACGTAAGTTGAAAAAAACAGCATTTGCTAATTAAGTGAAGTGTGAGTTTAATTAATGTTCATTTGGAACATTTTTTTATCACGCCCTCGATGCATACGTTTAACAGTCGTTATGCATCCTAATTTCAGTGACTATCGGAGGTAGTGTTATTCCGTTCGAAATGAGGCAAAATGTGAAGAAAATCTGCAAGAATGTAGTTGTAAGTATCACGATATTCGTTATCGACCGGCACAACATTTTTGGTCCTATAGCGCTATCGGTGCCCAAAGAGGTACCGATGACACCGATGACACCTGAATATGTGTACAGTGCATTTGTTTTTTAGTTAAATGCAAAACAATAACAGTATGCAACTCTTAATTTTCATGATTGATACAATTTATTATATCTCCAGGAAACGATGGTAAGAATCATCGGTACCTAACCGGGCACCGATAGTTCTATAGGACCAAATTGAACGTGGTGCCTAAAACAGCTATCACGTTAAATACAAAACTCTGATACTAATTCTTAATATTTGTATTAATTTACTTGTTCGGTTTCTTTATAATTAGCTCTCATTTGGCATGACAGAAACTTTTGAGACACTCATAAGTCATCCTATCGACCCAGTAGAGAAGCAAAACGCAGCAGCGATGTATCCTATAGGTGGAGTAGAGGTAAGGACCGGATAAAATTATTATTGGCAAATGAAGAACTGAGCGCAAGAAGACTGTAAGGCCACGTTTGACAAAATTGAGTTACAGGTGGGTTTGAAGTTATATTTTTTACATTTTGGCCCCCTCCCCATACGTGTCATGTGAAGGGTCAAGAGGGGTCAAAAATGAACAATGAACAATTGTCGTCAAGAGACATGTCAAATTACTCGCCTCGTCACAACGATTACGAAAATATAAAATTTATCATACATTTTGAGCTCGGTTAATGAGGGTCACTTCAGGTTAACGGTCAACTGAGGTCAAATTTTAAAACAACCTTCAAATTCAACAAACAAGGTGTCAAATTGCTCGTCTTTGCACATAGATTACCAATAGGGTTATATATTTCCAACATCTGCATTCAGTTTTGAGTTTTAGGCTTTTGTTTCAATCCGAGTTCCAAGTCCAAAAATGATAAATGTATCAATATCGATCAATATTACAGATATTTACTTGATTGATATATAAAAATGATTTCTCTTGCATATACCCATGTACCTGAGAAGTATCAATATTATGGCTTTTTTTGTTTCCAAATTATCTTATTTAAAAAAGTTTAAACCATCATATCTCAAAATGCCAAATATAGACTTACGGTCTTCTTGCGTTCAGGTCTTCAAATAATCCTGACCCTAATCATTTCCACGCTACCAAGTGGCAGCTATGATATAGGTGTAAAATATGATTTAAGAAAAACAAAACTGGCTTGAAGCTAAAATGGCCCCATTTAGTGAGTTTTATAGTGCGGTGGTAAGTTTCAAAAAGTCTTATTATGTTCAATATTAATTTATGTCTCTGAATATGTTGTTTTATTTCTGTTAGGCAAAAAATGTTGATGACTGTGGATGTATTGTACCTGTTAACACAAATGGGGAGCTCCACATCCGAACATTTTCTGCTTTTCAATACTATATGGGCGATGAGGAGAAAACAAGAGAAATGAAAGACAATAATGGCTGGATTCATACCGGGTAAAATACGCATATCTTATAATAATGTTTTTTGGTATTTATGTAATCTCTAATAATAGATTGCAAAATACATAATTGTATATTGTTTGGAAATTATTCCAGGGGCAATTGCAGCATTATTATAGTGTACTCATTATATCACAGTGTGTATTATAAGCATTTCTCTATATACCTTTAACACAATAATAAGCAACAATACACAGTGATAATCTACTAAACTGTGACCTCGTCCATTTAATCGTTTTAAATTTAAATTCATCGTCGTAAACTTTGCATAGTGACGAATAGCTAGTCGTGTTTCTGTGAAAATCCTTCCACAACTAATTCTTTTAAGGGGGTACTACACCCCTGCCCAATTTTGTGCCTATTTTTGCATTTTTATCAAAAAATTATAGTGCATTGGTGACAAGTAAGATATGTATATTATAGGGACTACAACTACTGCACTGGAAATTTTATTTCAGCACAGACAACAGTTGTGGAGTTACAGTCAAAAATGAGGGAAAACCAATATTTGATCAATAAATCAATAACTACTTGCCCTGAGTTGCTGAATTTTCAGTACAGTAGTTGTAGTCCTTGCCCTATAATAGACATTATCTTACCTGTCACCAATGCGGTATAATTTTTGAGAAAATGCAAAAATAGGCACAAAACTGGCCAGGGGTGTAGAACCCTCTTAAATTAGAGAACATATATTAGACGGCACTGTAAATGCCGCATTCTGCAATAGCTCTGAAATGACATTAAATACAATCATATTACTTTTAATTAATCTACTTTTACATCTACCTTACAAGTAAAGAATTATCATTTTCCTCATAAAATTGAATACGTTATTCTTCTGTATGCTGAGTTAATATAATGATTAATATCATTAAATATCAATGCAACTAAAATAGCAGTCAACTGGACTCACTATATATTATCTAGCAGATCCAAGATTGTTAGTTATTAGGTTCAGCGTCGGTATGGTACGGAAAATTATCGTGCGCGAAGTGTCATACTGGGTGAAGCCGAAGGCGCACGATAATTTCCCGTACCATACCGACGCTGAACCTTATAACGAATTTATCATACCACTAAGTCATTCTAAATATTGAAATAATTACGTTTTTAAGCATTTGAATTGCTGCATGCTGTTAAATAGGAAAAAATCATTACAAAAAAAAAAAAGATTGACTGTTCCGCGTATTACAGATTCCATTTTACGCACCCGGTTTACGCAAATCGCCTTTATACGCGTACCTCGCCGTACACGCGTAACGGGCTTGCGAAATACGCTCTCACTGACTAGATATAAAGCGTAAAATACGCACTCACTGACTAGATACGAAAATATATCAGGTTGGCGGTGTTCTTTGATGTTTTACTTAGTGGTATGATAAAAGTCCGTATTCATCTTCTCAACACTGATGGCTAATTATTTTTTATAATTCATATTCAATATCTATTTTCCAGTGACTTAGGTGTCATGGACGAAGATGGATACATCCAAATATGTGGGAGAAAAAAGGTTAGCGCATTGCATAGCTGGATTCCAATCAACAGTTTGCAACATTTTTAGTGTGTTACCAACATGTTTCATTTTTATCCAATAACTTATTATTCAGTCAGAGGATGATTTAAGGAAGCCCCATCATGCACTGCAAACGTGTTATCACCAGAGTTTCAACTGCCACTTTACTTTTCAAATACCATTGAATTCTGTGTAAAAGATGTTGTTTAAGATTGTGCGTATGTCATTATTACTTAGTCGATTTCAGATCTAAAGTGATGTATGCATGAAGGATAATTCACACCTTCTGTAGGTAACATAAAATGTGAAATCGACCAGTATTGTGAATGCTTTTTTATTGTAAATATATCAGTCCAAATTCAAATTTAACCATGTTCGTCAATGCAATGTGCGCGCAGTGGTGTCATGTTCACTCACACAGCTGTGCTAACCGCAAGTCAACACAGTGGCGTGGTGGGAAGTGCTTAAATCATCCTCTGTTATTCAGTCCAACAAATCATTTGCCATTACAAAAAGTCCGAGGACATCTCCGAGACAATGTGCGTGGTGAATTGACTACGTACAAATCAGACACTTTATCAGTTAGGCTAATAACTGCACGTATCCACTCATTTCGAAAGCCGCATCTTACTTTTTAAAACAAATGTTATATTCATATTACATGCAAAAATGGATTTTAAAAAACTTTTAAAAATCCGACACACGAACATGATGTAATTTCAACCAAGAATTTCAATGTTTCGTAGTGAATCAAGGCCCGACAATGTCATTGACAATACATGGTACCATGCGTTCAGCGCTGACATTTACAAAAGGCTGTGTGCTACCATTAATATTACAGTCCATTTATGAAAATGTCAAACTCACACGTATATTTGAGACAAATTTGGGCTTCATTCTGGTATTTTTCCTACACATACCATGCAATATTTATATAATATTGAATGGCTTTGAGTGTGATACAAGAATATATTGCACGAGAAATATCGAAGACGAGTGCAATATTTTTCTATCGAGTTCAATATATTCTTGTATCACACGAAAATAAGCCATTCAATATTATTATTATTATTATTTATATCAGGCTTTTGCTATGCGGTAAGATGAATGTAAGCTTACCTAGCCACCGGTTTTAACCAATGTGTATTGCAATGTAAGCTTATCTTTTGACCTTCTTGTTTTCTGCTCTTTACTCTCCAAAGACAATTTCGGAATAATTATATATAGGTTTATGTGTAGGACTAGATGTGGATTATATTATTTCCTAAGGTTATCATCATCCAGAATTGTCGCGAATTAAGTTTGTAATTTTACTTGTTTATACAGTACGAAATCTCCTGTGAGCCGTTACGGTGTCTGTATTGTTGTGCTGTTGTATCATGACGCGTGTTGGTGCTGTCACCATAGTAAAGCGCGACGCGTACAATATTAAAAACAATATTGTAAAGCATCCGGGTATTTTGAAAATATTGTACAATATACAGTTTTATTGTATCGCTCAAAAGCCTGATATAAATAATAATAATAAATATTGGTCGTAAATCACCCAGTCGAGCCAACCTTATAAGATTTTGCCTTCTGCTTGGCTGATCGATATTGCATAGCATAGCATAGCATAGCATAGCATAGCATAGCATAGCATAGCATGTACACATTCCAGCAAAGGATTTGAACCGGTGTCCTTCATTGTAATCAGTAGCGCAGTACAGTCCATCCAATCAAATGCTGTTAAATACTTTGATTGTCGTGCATTTGCTATGTGTGTGAGACGATTATATCGTTATGAACACGGCAGAGTGCCGAATACGCACAATTTCTGTTCTGAGTAAACGGCGTCTAAAAATTTAGAACATTCGTGACCACTCATTCGAAATGTATATTATAGAAGTGAATGTACACGAATTATTTGCAATACTTGCATGTTCGAAAACAATCGATATATCCCTCAAAACTGTAATAAAATACGATAGAAAGAATGTAAATTTTACGGTAAAATACCTGACAACTGGGTTGCCAACATTCTACCGTTAAAATTACAGCGCATTATACGAAATAACATTTAAACACAATCTGTCAGAACAATACAGCTATTACTTTTAAAAAAATGCAACATTTTAACACACACAAAATAATAAACAAATACAATCTAACGGTACTAATATGCCTATTTCAGTGAAATAGTAATTCAATTTTACGGTAAATAACCGCAAATTTGACGGTAAAGTGTCGTGAAATAACGGTAATATTTTACAGTAGACATGGTAGAGGGTATCCATATTGGGGCAGGCTGCTAGATTCTTATTCTACCCCTCAGGTATCACCATAAAAGCAAAAACTGTCGGTCATACCCAATTGTACCTCACAATCAAGTTTTACCTGACTACCTGGCTATTCCTCCTTCTGGTGATTTTTATCGGCTATTCTAACGGGCTCATTATAGTCGGACAGATCAACACTCAGTCGTTGTTCTCATAGTAAACGTGTTTGAGAGAAAATTCTGTATAGATTTTGTCACTTTTGAAATGGTCTCTTTTGGTTTTTTTCAAATTGGTATTAACTTTGGAAAATAAAGTCCTATCGTGGCAAATGAGGTACCAAAATACGCAGAACGAAATTCTCCGTGCATCTACATGTATTAACCTCCTCATTATTTGGTAAATTAGGTTTTGTGTCTTTAAGATATTGCTTTTGTTTTCGGTGTTCGGATAATTTTGTGGGCATTTTAATGGTCCAAGAAGGCATTGAGAAAACCAGTATTCATATAAAATGGTCCATAGTTCATTGAGAGAGATTGTGTGGATATTATTGAAGTGAATAGATAAGTCAAAACTCTCAGTTTCGCTTTCTCGTGTAATCGAGTGAATGATGATTGCTTTACGTATGTTATAAGCCGTTACAATATACTCTTTTTTCGATAAATCAGTTCAATTTACAAATTTACATTCATTTTCCTTGTCAATCTGCTAATTCGAATTTGGAAATAGATCAAATATTTTATCAGTCATCAGTTAGCGTCACAAGGACGACTCCCTTAATAGCTCTATATTTAGATCTACCGAAAAACATCACTGCACCTGTCAAGTATCAATAGCCAGGAGTAATATAAGGTCCACAGCTTCCCCCTAATAGTTCCCCTAACACTTTTCAGAATAAGTCAAAAAATATTTTACGAAATGTGCACATGTAAAGCGATATGTATAGCCCTATTTGTTTTACACATGTGGATCAATTTACAACGTCACACGTCATTGCGTTCAGTCACAATGGTTAATTGTGTAAGAAAAGAGACCGTTTTAAACATTGTTAAAAGTGGCATTTGAGTCCATAGCAGTCAGGGTTTACTATTGTTTGAGAGCTGACTCCTATGGACTCAGATGCAACTTTTAACAATGTTTAAAACGGTCTCTTTTTTACATAATGAACCATTCTGACTGAACGCATTGACGTGTGACGCTATAATTTGGTCCGTATGTGTAAAACAAATGCGGCTACCCAAAACTTTTTACACGTTTGAATTTTAGCTCATTTTGTCAAATATGTTTCGATTTATTTTAAAAAGTATTTAGGGGGAACTTATAAGTTGTGGACTATATAGTTGTGTTTACTTTTAATTCAGGATCTTATCATTAAACAAGGTACGAACTTGGCACCTGCTGAACTAGAAAAGAGGCTGTACCAACATCCACGTGTTCAAGTGGCTGTGGTAGGTATATAGATCAGCATTGTAACACATAATGGACAGCGAACTTCATGAGCATTTTGTATACAATTGTGTGTCTATATCAATTTCGCAGTAGATTCTTTTAGCACAATCTGGAGAAGAAAAATAAAATTTAAAAAATCAATAAGCTTTCATGTTTTTGAAGCATCGGTGATAAAATAATTGCTTTCAATAAAATGCCCTTTAATACAAGAGGTATATAACATAATTTATATACACGACAATGGTACATAATTATTTTATGTCCATGGAGTATAATTTAGTCCCAGTTCTTGTGTATCTTATCGGTATAGCAAACTGGGAACAATGCTACAATGATTATTATCAAGCTGCACTCTGTCTCACAATGTACATATTGCGTTACATTTCAGGTTATTGGTTTGCCTGATCCACGAGTAGGGGAAGAGATCTGCGCATGTCTTAGGTAAAGAATGATTTGCTTAATATTCATAGTATTGCTTATGTGTTCAGGATTCTACTTCAAAATGTTTACAGTTTCACATGATGCAGTCATGTCTACAGTAGAATTAACCGCGACCTTTTCAGGACTTAAACCCCATTAAAAGCTATTAAACCAAGATAACACTCATTGAAAACAGCTCAACTGATTAAATCAGATCTTCTCTGGTTGTGCACATGTGTCTGTTTTATATGTGCGTTATCGCAATGAGCTGGTATTTATAGCTTCAGTTTGGTAACCGATTATAAAGGAAACGCAAGGAAACAATGGTATGTGGACCTTTGTCCACGAAATGAGACAATGGCCTGCTTTTTGTTAACCAGCATTCTTGAAAATGAACTACATAATGATTATTGACTTAACACGGTTTGGAAATAATTTCTTCATATTTTTGGTGTTATCTGTCGTTTACATATCGTCGGCCGCATCACATACTGACGTATTTGCAAAATACGCATTTTGAGAAAATCGAACTTGAAAATCTAGCGATTTTCATTTGCTGCATAATCTTGATTAAAATATTATTGTCGATTAAAACCAATTTAACAGTAATGCAAATATACCATATTTTCAATATAATTCACTTATCACTATCAGAGCATAACTTATTCTGCAAAAAATCAATATTAAAAAAAATACGTCACTATGTGAAAAGGACTTATGTCAATTTCGCCGTTCAAATGACAAATACGTCGCGCAAATACGTCAGTATGTGAAACAGTTGCGCAAATACGTCAGTATGTGAAAAGGACAAAACTGCAATTTTGCCGTGCATTGACAGAGTCGCACAAATACGTCGCGCAAATACGTCAGTATGTGAAACGGCAAATTCTTCAAATTGCAGATACGACATACTGGGCTTGCGCAGTATAGGTGATCGGCAAATACGTCGTTATGTGATGCGGACATTTCAAGGTTTTGTAAATACGACATAATTAAATTAATTAATATCTTAGTAATTAAGCCACTTTGAAGCATGATTTTTGGTGAATATATAGAGTAGAGCATAACAAACTAACATACCAATTTTCTCAAAAATGTTAAAAATGTCGAATACGTCAGTATGTGATGCGGCCGACGATATCCTTCCTAAAACACCAAAGTACGAATATTTCCAAACATCTAAATTAGCTAAAAATTTAGGACATGTTACAAAACTATATTTTCTTGAATTTTAGAAGAGTACTTTTAATATTGGCCGGTTATTTTTAACACAGCGACGTTAACTAGGCAATGTACTATTACCTATAACATACACTAAAACTTTGAAATTTGAAATGGCGGACATTTTGAAAATGGCCGCCACAGTTATCCCAACGGTTTCCATGTTAACATTTAAAATATCACTCAGAACGGTCCAAGGAACAAATTGATACCGCTAGCGGAGGATTTGGGGTTGATGCATGGGGGGGCCTCATGGACTAAAATGAATTGCCGTGACTTGCGTTACACAAAAATACACTGCCTAAATTTGGCACTTTACTTATTAGTCTAGCCGAGCGGCGGCTAGACTCCTGTTTCTCAGCGGTTTCTTTCTTCTTCTTCTTCTTCTTCTTTTTCTTCTTCTTCTTCTTCTTCTTCTTCTTAGTCTAGCCGAGCGGCGGCTAGACTATTGTATCTCTTCAATTCAGCGCAATTCCCTTCTTCTCCTAAAGCAGTTGACAGAATTCCATGAAATTTACTCAAACTGTTTATTGACTAATGTAGTTCACAGATTTTGGATCAACCTTCATTAAGTGGGTCATTTTGGTCTTTTTAATTATTGCAGTCTCTGCATCGGCTATCAGTCACGCGATAAGAGCCTATACTGGTCATAGGAATCCTGTATTATTCTTCACCGTCCATCTGACACGAAAACAACATGATGGCGAGCTGATGAGTCCCAGATGAGTTGCCAGGATTTATCCCGAGTTTGCCGCGCCGGCGAACGCCCAAACAGATTTGATCATTGTTTTATAGAGTGCCCGTCCTTTTCTAATCACCCACTATAAGTATAACTGTGCATTTGGTGTATAGGCAACTGCTACAATAAAGCAACACTATGGTTCTAATCCTTTTCATTCTTCACTATACATTACATAATATTAAATAGGCTTTCTAAGGAGTATTACCAAGCCCTGAAGCAATTCCGTTCACCATGCAATGATTCTGTCAAGTCACGTTCAACACTTCGTCGGGTGTATTATATAGCGACGGATGTTAAACTTCGCCAGAAAAAAAGTTTTTGAGTTAGACGCGATCAAAGAGTATGCCAATTTGTGATCAACCATAGCAGAACACTAACAAGTAAAATGCTCCAAATGTTGCTGTATTTTAAAAAACTAGTCTCTAAACATCTTTTCATCTTTCAATAACCTACTCAATTAAAAGGGTTATATTTTCATTTTTTATTACTTAACCATCCCTTTTATATTGGAAAGTTTTGAAATAATGTCTCTAAATAATTGTCGAATCAACTCGAACCATTCAAAATTTATTGAAATGATATTTTACTAAAATAATGATCCATCGAATATCGAAAATCTGCGCTACGTAAACGTTTTTGGTTTATACCCAGTTATCAACATCCGTCAAGAAATCATGTAGGTTTCAATGAACAATATTGAATTACCTACCTTCAAATTGCAAAATCATGTTTTTACATAGTGACGGATGTGACAGATACGCCATACAATTTAGTTGTTTTTTTCGAGTAAACAGCGTTTTACATAGTGACGGATCTTAGATACGTCACTATGTAAAACGTCGGGTAATGTCATATATAAACATCCGTCATTTGCATAATTACTTAACTAATTAATTATGCAAACTTGAGTTTCAAATCTTGGTAATATTATACTACTCACTATTTAAAATACATTGGCCAATTTTCATAAAAATGACAAAAATCCACATCCGTCACTATGTAATGCACCCGAAGACTTGTATCCCCCTTGGCCAGGCCTACTTTTCTCCGTAGGCTTCTCAGTATTCAGTCATCGGCGCATGTGCTATCAGCCTTAATATTATCAGAACATTCCAATGTTATTAATATTCTGATCGCACCAATGTCTTAAATATTATTGTGTATTAAATTTTGATTTTTTGAAATAAATTAAGACAAACTTGACAGATACGAAACCCTGAACAGCGCCATCCCGAATTTTAGCAGACACTCGCGCCTCCTTATCAGTTACGTACGGCCATGATATTGTTCCGAGAGCCTGTCACCCATGCACATTCGATTCGGAACGTTTTCTGAACAAATTTGTAAGGTTGAGCTCCTATTCTATCGTTTTTATCAACACAACCAAGAGTCACTCAAATTCGGTTCCCTGAAGGTGTGGTCCCGAAACAGTGGAAAAGAGCTGTGGTTGTTCCCATCCCTAAGACACACCCACCCAGGGAAGACAAATTACGCCCTGTCTCCCTGACAGATTGTTTTGCCAAAGTCAGTGAGAGTTTTATTACCAACTGGGTGCTTGAGGATGTTTCAGAGAAAATTGACACTCAACAATTTGGTAATGTAAAGGGAGTGTCTACTTCCCACTACTTAGTTTGTCTTTTACATTTCCTTCACACAGGTGCTGATGTTATCAACAACATTGGTACGGTGGTCCTCACTGATTTCTCAAAAGCGTTCGACATGGTTGACCACACTCTCATGATTGAGAAGTTTATTAATTTGGGAGTCAGGGGGGCCATCGTACCATGGTTGTGTGATTTCATCAGCGAGCGTGTGCAATGTGTCAAATATAATCAGTCATTCTCAGATTTTAAAGTACTGAAAGGGGGGCTTCCACAGGGAACAAAAGTTGGTCCTCTGGGATTTCAAGCCATAATTAATGATGCTGCCACTGATCTTGCCCCAAATTCGAAGTGTTGGAAATATGTCGATGACCTGACACTTGCTGAGAATCGCACTCATTCCACGTCTGGCAAGCTCCAAGAGGTTTTAGACGATTTTTCGCAATGGACCAATGATAATAAACTGTGTTTGAATCCCAGCAAGTGTCAGGCCCTCCAGGTGTGTTTTAAAAGAGATGTGCCCCTTCCAACTGCCTTGGAGATAAATAACACCCCTCTTGATTATGTTAATGATGCCAAAATCCTTGGCATATGGATTCAGAACAATCTTAAATGGGACAAGAACACCCTTGAAATTACCAAAAAAGCCAATCGCAGGTTGTACATGCTGTGCATGTTAAAAAAATTTGGTTTTAACCATCAGGAGCTTATTACGGTATACAGAGGGTACATCAGACCTCTCTTAGAGTATTGTGACATAGCATGGCACTCATCTTTAACTGCTGGCCAATCTAAATCACTTGAACAGCTGCAGAGAAGAGCTTGCAGGATAGTCCTGGGCAGGAATTTCACATCTTATTCTGAAGCACTGAGTGATTGTGATCTGGACTCTCTCTGTGACAGGAGGGTGGATCATTGTCTGAGGTTTGGCGAAGGGCTCTCCAATAATACCAGAACTAATGATTTACTTCCCCCTGTCAGAGGCAGGGTCCATGGTCGCAACCTACGCAATGCTGACAAATTGTCCCAGCTTTTTGCCAGAACTTCGCGCTTCCAGGGTAGCCCCATCCCATTTTTTATTAGTTTATTGAATAATAATTATTAGCGGTTTTTCATATTACCTGCCCAGGACTGCCCTGCTAACTTAACTTAATTCATTCAGCCCCTCATTGTTTTTATATGCCATTGTGCTGACTTTTATGAAATTTTGCCCCTTTTGTAATTTTTATTTGCATGACTTATTTATTGCTGTGTGATAAATTGTGTTTTGAAATGTGTCAAGTGCAATATATAGTAATTTTGATTGTTGTATATAATATCATATATTTTTGATGTGTTTTAAAATTGTAAGTTTCCATGTAATTCAGCCTTAGGGCTGCGATATGAAATAAAATAAACATTACTACTTACTACATATATATTTCGCTGAGGTACTATTTTTACCGGGACTATGAAGGACACCAAATGCGGAAGGATTTAGTGTTGTGTGCCTGGCGAAATCTACGGAGCACGTATGGCAGCACACCACTAAATCCTTCCGCATTTGGTGTAACCCTTGATAGTCCCGGTAAACATAGGTCGGTAGTGCAAACAAGTGGGTGTCCCTTGGGAGCAAGATGAGTAGCCATGATTGTTTATTATAATTAAATTAAAAGATATGCAATTGGTAAATGTTCAGAATATCACAAAATGGTGCATCTTGATCTGGTCAAAAAGGTTGGCTCCCAAAACTAATCCGCGTACGGACATGGTAAGGAGGCATTCGTGCAAGCTGAAAATAAGGGTGGCGCTGTTCAGGTCCCCGTAGCTTAAAAGTTAGTCTCAACTTGTGTCAAAAACCCATTTTAAATTAAATTTTAATCTTTATTTAAGACATTGGTGCTACCAAAATATGAAAAATGGTTTTACATGGGGTAGAAAAACAAACTTACTTTCATGTATATTTACACGTATTTCAATGGGAGTTTATTTAGTGGTGTGCGCCCTTCGAAGACTCATTTTTTTAGGCTATGGGCATGATTGATACCTGATTTTAAGTGCCAAAAAGTTGAGATTTTTGCCTGAAACTTTTCTATTTTCAAAAAAAAAATGTCTGTTTTCTGTTACCGTCTACAAATACGCGATTTCATTCTTAAACGCACACGAAATTGTCTTCAAAACACAAGTTCCCATCGAATTGACAATTTAAGACCGTGCTATAGAAATGAGCTATTTTGGCCTTAACATCATAGGAGTGGTCACTTTTGATTATCCCGGCGCAGAAAAAGTGAAACATCTTTGAAATAATTTTGATGCAAAATGTAATTATACGAACAAAACTCGTATATTAACGTTTTTAAAATAATCACTGACCATTTAATTGGGTCGCAATAGACTTTGAAAGTCAATGCATGCTTTTTTCGTAATACACGGCCCAAAATGCCGGTATTTTTAAGATATTATCAAATATTCAATTCCCAAGAGAGAAATATATCAAACAATTTGAATGATGGGTTTTCTTAATTTTAGACCTTGCCACAATAATACACACAACTTGGAAAATGAACATTTTAAAGTGCCAAAATGACGTTCCATCTACACATACCCCCAAACTTTAGAACATAGGCCTTTGGCATATCCGTATATACTGCATGATAAAGAGTGGGGGGGTGGAATGCTCACATACTATTTGTCCACCTTGTCATATTTATGATTGTGAATATTTTTGAAAGAAATCAATCACTTTTCTGATATCAATGGGAATATAAATACAGTTTAACATGGCCTACTATGTTGCTCTGGCCCTAGAGTTCTCAAAAGGGCAAAAAGTAGCACATTTTTTACTAGGTGCGAACTTGTTTGAAGCGCTGTTTTATAACTTTGGAGCGACTAGCAATAAAAAGAAATGACACTTTTTTAAGATGTTTAACACTGATTCCAAAAATAAAGAAAAACAAAAATATTTTGTTCTTAGAAGGCAGCACACCACTAAATCCTTCCGCATTTGGTGTAACCCTTGATAGTCCCGGTAAACATAGGTCGGTAGTGCAAACAAGTGGGTGTTCCTTGGGAGCAAGATGAGTAGCCATGATTGTTTATTATAATTAAATTAAAAGATATGCAATTGGTAAATGTTCAGAATATCACAAAATGGTGCATCTTGATCTGGTCAAAAGTTTGGCTCCCAAAACTAATCCGCGTACGGACATGGTAAAGGAGGCATTCGTGCAAGCTGAAAATAAGGGTGGCGCTGTTCAGGTCCCCGTAGCTTAAAAGTTAGTCTCAACTTGTGTCAAAAACCCATTTTAAATTAAATTTTAATCTTTATTTAAGACATTGGTGCTACCAAAATATGAAAAATGGTTTTACATGGGGTAGAAAAACAAACTTACTTTCATGTATATTTACACGTATTTCAATGGGAGTTTATTTAGTGGTGTGCGCCCGTATGCAATGCAGGGGCCACACCAATTAATTATTTGAAATACACGTAAACTATCAAACTTTACCAGAGGCATCACTGCCCGTGATCACGCTTTGTCACATGGCAATCGTGTGGTTATCACACAGGGGTCACAGAGCTCTAATTGTTGTCAAGGGTTAATTCAAGGCTATTTCAGGGGTTATTTGAAGGTAATGTTGTTGTATTATGAATGAATTATTTGTAATCCTAACGCACAAATCTTTCATGAAATAACTTAGTGGTCATCAAATGTCATTCAGGGTCAAATAATAATGACTATATTAATGGAATGCTCTTACTTGGACATGAACATAAATGTGGGAGCAAACAGCCGTCGACAAAATGGGCTTGCTTTTGGGATCATCCTTAATTTTGTGTTGACGAAAGGGAGCCTCAAATGTATACCAACTGTAAGGAATTTTCTGTTGAAAATTAATGTAAGACGCACCATAATTAAGTGTTGTTATAATAATTCTAAGGTAGATTTGTTAAATTGATTAATTTTGAGAAACATCCTTTCTTAAACCATATTTTCATGAAAATGAGATCCATAAATAAATCAAAATGTCCCACGAATCTAAACTAATACGATTAAAAGTGAACCCCAAATCTGTTCCACATCCCAGTACTCTTATTTCAAACAAGACCCTCTCGAGATCACATCATAGGGGACATTTAATTGGTATAATGTTCTTGCAATTTAAGAATCAGTTTCATGTCTTTTGTCGCCGAACAGTGAACATCTACAGTTTCAGGACGGACGTCCCTTTGCTGCCATTGATCATCCTCCAGGATAGGAAACGCTTTTTATTTAGGCCTATTCTGGTATGAAGTAAATTAAGCAAAAAGTATAGCACCGCTGTGCATTTACTCGAAATTAAACATTAAAGAGAAAATCACTGTTGGTATATTATAGAATATGTTACGGTACAACGAATTGAACAATTGCATTGAAATTTTATTAGGTTAATTGGTTATTAAGTTATGAATAAAATGTTGGAAAATACCATGATATTTCACTCCCTGTTTTATTGCTCAAACAAATCGCCGGGACAAATCGCCATTTTTCTTATTTTGTCCAATTTAAATGAAAATTAGTATATGTGATCTTGATACGATTCAAAATAGATTGGAGGTCATTTCAAGGTCACCAGAGGTCAACCAAAGGTCAAAAGGGGTCAAATTGCAAAGTTTGTTTAATTTGAATGACAATTAGTATATGTTATGTGGATATGATGCAAAATGTGGTTAAGGTCATTTCAAAGTCATCAGAGGTAATTTCAAGGTCACGGCTAGACTTCACAGCCTTACTAAGGATGCAATATATATAGTTCTTTCTTTCTTTCTGTCAACATTTAACATAATTATGACCAACCTTGGGCACAAGCTCCACTACCCCAGCCTTTAAATTTGACATGACCCATTTGGGGTCAAACGTCACGCATGAGTAATTTTGGCTAAAAATGTGATTTTTACCAAAAATGCTTCTTCTCCGACAGATTAACCTTGGCTATAGCCGGGGCCTATGGGGTCCTCCCAAATTTGGGGTCAATGATCATTAAGGTGGTATTTCCGGCACATAACCAAATACCTTCAAAATGCTTCTTTTCCTACAGATTCTATGGTACAGAGATGCGACTGACACATATGCATTGACATTAGTTGGTGTCTATGGGATCCTCACAGATTTTGAGTTCAAGGTCATACAGGGACAAAAATGGTTGATTACTGAAAATCACTCTAAAATTCAATATTTTCTGCATATTAAGTGCTGTGATCATCAGAATAATGCCAAAAGGGCTCTAGCATTATGTTCATATACGATTGTAATCCGATTTGGCTTAAACATGGAGGAGGGTCGGTTTTGGGGTCAAAAAGGTAAAATTCTAAAGTTTGTCCAATTTAGATGAAAATTAGTATATGTGAACTTGATATGATTCAAAATATATTGGAGGTCATTTCAAGGTCACCAGAAGTCAACCAAAGGTCAAAAGGGGTCAAATTGCAAAGTTTGTCCAATTTAGATGAAAATTAGTATATGTGATCTTGATATGATTCAAAATATATTGGAGGCCATTTCAAGGTCACCAGAGGTCACCCAAAGGTCAAAAGGGGTCAAATTGCAAAGTTTGTTCAATTTGAATGAAAATTAGTATATGTTATGTGGATATGATGCAAAATGTGGTGAAGGTCATTTCAAGGTCATCAGAGGTCATTTCAAGGTCACGGCTAGACTTCGCAGCCTTACTAAGGATGCAATATATCTAGTTCACCATTTCTTCTCAAACAAGCAGCTAAGAACAGAAATTAACAAAGGTGATTACCTAGCAATGTGGCTATACTCCATAGGCAAAGATTACATTCTTTTTACCTAAAGATGAATCGGCATTTTAAAAGGCCAAATAAGTGTGTGACTCGAGTTATGTGACTCGCGTTACATTCAACTTACACCCCAAATGTTTATTTCACCACATTTCTCAACTTTGAATAAATAATCATGTAATTTTACTATTTTTATGTATAATTTCCACCTTCTAGTGAATATTTATAGTGATATCATATAATGATTCTTTAATATACTAAGTGAAACAGGGCTGTATTTTATCCATACTTAAATGCTATTGAATTTGATTATCAAATAATAAATGTTATTCTTCCCTTTCATTTTGCTACTGCGTTTGGAATTTACACATTTGTCCCGTAACACGGAATTACCCTTATTATGTTCATTCGTTTCATTCATTTAAAACATAATATCACAGAGTTACGTAACACTTAAGCGATAAAACAAAGACGATTTCTAACTAAATCACGCTCCTCAGGTCAGGTCCGCAGAAAATCAGACCCAATCAGATCACAAAGGAGCTGATTTTCTAAACAAATCGTCGCTCGCAAGACATGATGGCGTATCACAAAAATGGCCATTTTGACATAATTGCATCCGAAGTTTTTGCAACTTTTAACCGTTTGTCATACACTGCCTCGATTAAAATGTCCCCTTTTCTTGGATGGATATGAAAATATAAATAATTATGTTACATTTAATGTATAACATACATTGCTGTCATTCACCAATTAATTATTGTAATTAGTCATTAAACTTATACGCCAGTATGTTAATTTTTTTTTAATTATTCTCCGTTCAAAATTGACATAGGACACGTGATACGCCAGTATGTCGAATAATAGTTGAATTTATATCCATATTGGCCGCGATATATCAAAAAAGTGGTGTATGTCACATATTTACGACATAGTGGCATATGTCACTGATACGCCGCTATGTCGTCCAAAAACAAGGGGAATGTTGTACACAATAATTCCATTGAGTAAGATACGCCAAACCTAATTAGTGATACTACTTAATTAATTAATGACATGCATGTCTTGAAAGTTTGTCAGAATGTAGAGCTTCATACATAGATTATGAAATTGATCTTATCTCATTTTGTAAAACATGGCTGATACGCCACTATGTCTAGCGAGCGACGAGGGAGTCTTGAGCCTAGCAATGTTTTCTAAAAGTATGGTTGTCCCTGTTTTAGGAGCTGAACATTAGCAACCGTGGCCGTATAGTATTCACTTCAGGGTAGACCTAAACAAGTTTTTTTTTTAGTAATACGATGTTGTCTCAATTGGTGACAAACCTGAATAAATCGCACAACACTGACTCCGAGTAATAAAAGCCTGAGTATATTGATAAATAAATTCTGAAAATAAACATTAGCCCGTTCGAGGTGGATGGCCACAAATACGTATAAAATTGTAACCAATTGTTATCTTCTCATTAAGGGTTGACAAAGTAAATGCGCCAACTGAAGAGGAAATCAGGCAGTTTTGTGAAGGAAAGGTATGCTTTGGAAAACAGAACTTAATTACAGAATCTAATCCAGGTCTTCCTCTAATCACAATAAATGGAGGTCACCGTTCTATGTGCGATGTAACGTTAAGAATGTGAAGGCCAAATGTCATATTTTGATGTTCTTAAATGTTTTGTGTGTTTAATGTCTCTAATATATGGTACGTCTATACAAGCATAGTTTGCAAAATCTAGAATGCTCATTACCTGAGCAACTAAACTCATCAAAATAATGTCCAACCCCTATAGTTAATATAATGTCCACGTGCAAACAAGGCGGGTCGGAAAGGAGCATGCATAGCTGTGTTTGCACTCAAATAAAGCTGATACGAGCACATGGCCGAGCAAAACGGGCTCCGTCTTATAATCGTAAGGTTGAGATAACAAATGTTGTGATGATAAGTTTTGGTTTGTTTTAATATTTTATTTCAAAAGGTTCACGAAATGCTAGTTCCCAAGTATATGTTGTTCGTCGATGATGTTCCTATAACTCCAACAGGAAAAGTAAGTCTTTATTTACCATTAACAACCCTTCCCCCGCCCACAACGAGACAAAAACTCAACTTCAGGTGCAACTATTTGAATCTGCATCTATTTCATTCGTGAGCTAATTGTGGGCTATGTTATATAAAGATAAATGAGTCATCATTGAAAATTTGTAGCACAAATCTGGGTTTTGTTTTGCTATTTCAATTCTAAAATTTTCTTTTGAGTTATCTCGCTTTCAATGAGGTAATTACTTTATGTGTTTATGTCATTTACAATATCGTCATTTTGCATAATGACGAATATCAAAGGTCATAAACATCGCCCTCTATAGTCATTATAATACAAAGGACCCGTTTATATTTATCTAGGATGAGGGCCAATATTCATTAATTTACCTGCCATGTTTTATTTCCTTAGTTTTCGCGACAGAAGTTGACAGAAATGGCGATAGAAAAGTTCCAAATTGGATAAGGTAAGTATTTAATAAGTTGACTGTTTTTTAAGATAATAAATAATCTCTTTTTCAATAACTATTACAAACCAGTTATTAAATACATATATATATATAGTTTGCATTATTTCTATAATAAAATGACATTTATTAAGCGCCTTATCAAACAGGCCAAATCGCTGTACAATAAATGACTTAATGATACTATCTTAATCTAAATTCTTACGCTACCATCTTACGTTACAAAACACTCATACAGTGAAGCAAAATATACATTATTAAAAACATAACGAGAAAACCAGAAAAACTACGCAAGGCGGAGAACTCAGTATTTGTAATAACTTTATAAATAACTAAATGTCGTTCAGATGTTTGTTCAATACAAGTTTACTTCTAAACCAAATCTTCTAGCGTCCCTTCACTGTTAGCTTTTGTAAGAATATAGCAAACTTAGAATATCGGTTTTATTTTACAAAATTAACTGTTCAATTTTGCTCAACAGATACTTAGAAGAGCTGACGATATCATCAACAGATACATAAATTAGTTGTCCTGTTGTACAACTAGAATCTGCATCTCGGAAACCTATTCTGATCACCATAACCTCTTTGGATTGCTGTGCTACAAGGCGGCTGTGTATTATTAATAAACCCATAATTATATTACCCGTATTATACCAATATATTAGACCCAATACACATATATTGTACATGGAAAACATGTGACAATACGTAGTGTATTGTCACGCTGAAGACCGTGCTTGGAAGAGTATGCTGCATATGCTAGCATACGTATGGTCACGGTGTATCCCGTTGTCAGAATATCACGTACTTTAGTACAGTAATAGCGCCCTCTGTTTTTCATAATTCACTTTAAAACGTATTTTCAACGTAGTGATAAAATATTTTAGGTAATATAACACTATAGAATATAAAAACTAGTATTTTTAGAAGTTACATTTCAAGGTCGTTACATTAAGGTTACTCAAAGTTTTAACATTAAGGTTAATTATTTTCTTTAATTAGAGACAGCCCTTAAGGTTACTCATTGTTGTTTGTTGACGCTGGGGCCCAGTATCAACCAAAAACATCAAGCCCGCAGGGCCGGCAGGCCCGAGGCCGAAGACTCCCATACGACGACTAAACACTCCAAGTGGGACCCCAATATAAGGGCCCCGCAGGGCAAGAAAGCAAGAGTAACCTTAAGGATGACGAACTGATAACGAAAATCCTGTTATATTTACCATTTCATAGGCCTACTTTTACATTTTTTTTACTCTTTACCCCATAATTTCCCTCATTCTTCAGGTCCTGCCCTCTATCGGGGGCTAATTTATAGTTTAAGCTTGTTTGCTATTGTTTTTGGAGCAACATTGTTTCTTTATAAGCCTGCGGCGCAACCTTGAACAATATTGTCTTAGCAATATTGTCTTTTGAGATAACGCACCGTAGCCATCCCTCATTTTGATTTTTAACATACCAATATTCTGCTTTTTATATTCAATGGGGTCGCATATTACCTCAAATATTTCTTCACTACGTTGAAAATACGTAATTATGACCAACAGAGGGCGTTATTACTGTACAAGCACGGTCTTCACCGTGACAATACACTACGTATTGTCACAGTGTTTTCCATGTACATACGTGAGGATCAGGTGCATGATTATACATGCATTACAGTTACCCCTGGTAAATAAAAAAAAATACTAATTAACAAAATAAGCCTACATTATTGCTGGTGCATAAGTGTATCGTCGAAAGGGACCCAGAATTTATGAGTTCTCTTATAAATTTATGATTTCTCTTATTACTTTAAAACTATTAAATGTATGGGCCCCAGGGTTCCATTAATGACACCATTGACCAACCATAAAACTCTCTGTCTCAACATCCAAAGAGGTTACACTATTTTCGAACATAATCAGGATCAAAAGGGCTTTATTGTGACAAAGTTGTATGCCCTCCAGATGCTCTCTTTCATTTTTTGTCAGAGGGCACTCTGCCCCTGCTCCCCCCACCCGCTGGCTACGCTTCTGCATATAAGCCTTTGACCCATCATGACCCACCATGACACCACTTGACCCACTATGACACCAAGTTGACCCATCAAGACAAATTGTGTCACACCATGACACCTTGACCATCCAATGACATCCCTTGACCCACCATGACACACATTGACACCCCTTGACCCACTAGACACCAAGTTGACCCATCAAGACACATCGTGTCCCACCATGACACCTTGACCATCAAATGACATCCCTTGACCCACCATGACACAAATTGATACCCCTTGACCCACTATGACACCAAGTTGACCCATCAAGACACATCATGACCAACCATGACACGTTGAACATCCAATGACACCCCTTGACCCACCATGATACACCATGGCACCCCTTGCCCCACTATGGCATTAAGTTGACCCATCAAGACACTCCGTGACCCACCATGACACCTTGACCCTCCATTACACCCAATTGACTCACTATGACACACTTGCTTTGCTAATTACTTCGCCGATGGTAAAATTCACGTTAAATAACCTTTTAATCATACTTCTGTCGACAACAAAAAAGTATTACTCCCATTCCAGAAAAAGCATTATTTTGGGTGGATTAAAAAAATCATTATCCTGTTTTCCTTCAGTTAGTTCTAGCTGGTTATTATTTAAAGTCGAATTTTACTATTTTGCCATTTTTGGAAATAAGGCCAAAAAGGTGTGTTTTTAAGGTGTTTTTCGTATGCTGAGACAATCATACCCAAGAATATTTTTGGTATAAAAGACTAATTACAGGTATTGCATTCTTACTTTTGGAAAAATCATTTTTTCATATCTTCTATAATTTGTTATGAATACGGCAGAGTGACGAATCCGCAAAATCGCTGTTCTGAGTAAACGGCGTTTGAAAATATTGGTAGGGCCTACCATTCTATCGGCCCTTCTAAAATATGAGAACATTCGTGAGCACTCATTTGAAATGTATATTATAGAAGTGAATGTGCACCAATTATTTGCACTACTTGCATGTTCTGAAACAATCGATATATCCCTCAAAACAGGTATTTACAGCTATTCGGCTTTATGCTAAATCCAAAATGTGTCAACCGCTGCGCAAAGAGTTACATACGGGGACGAATCCGCATTCAACTACGTGTAAACTATAATAGCACTCATCCTTGATTTAGGGATTTTATGTAAAAATTGCTAGTTGTCCTAAGGCTATAGATTCTAAACTTGGTATATAGGTTATAATTAGTCATCCCCGTAATATTTAGTGAAACTCCGGTTGAAATCAAGGATTTTAGAGTAGCTATAACAATATTGGGCTATATTTTGTGTGATTTCCCAATTGTGCGACGGCGCTCTGACATAATTACGCCATAGCGATATCGGGTGGGGAGTGTTTGTATTTATTTTGGTATCACTGGAAAGAAGATACCTATAGCTACCTATTGCTATCAAAAAAACCAGTATATGACATGTAATATAGAAAATTCGGAAAATTCGGAATTTCCAGCTACACTTTACAATAGGTCAACCTGATTTGCACAGCTAAGTCATGTGAGTATACGATTCGTCTTTTGGTCAAATTCATTAACCGCACTTAGGCGCGATTCGTCCAAATCACAATTTCAATATATATCTACGTCGGGAAGTAAGATTTATCATTAATTTTTTGTGGAAATGAAAGATCGCCTGAAACATAATCACAAGCATACAGTAACTCAATTTGCTCAAAATGCTCGATTCGTCACTCTGCCGAATTCATAACGATATTAACCAATTATCAATATTAACAAAAAATATGAATTTGAGCAAACTCATAGCATATACTACAAATTTTGAATGCTTATACTTGTACCAGCCAGGTCTTTGAATTTTGTGACTGAAATTGTCAGAAATCATGGAAAATTGCGTGTTTTTTGGCCCGTTTAGCCTGAAATTTCAAAGCTATTCAAATTTGATTTATATTGTCAGTTAGAAACTAAAGGAATAAGATTTACCTATATTTCATTTTGCAAAACATGATAATATTTTTTTAATCCAAGAAAATTAGTGGTGTATTTTTCGGGAATCAGCTATCATATTTCATTTAATTTAGTCATCTACCTATTCCAAGCTTCTACCAACGCATTTGTTAGCATGAGTTAAGTAAAGACGTGGTGAAAGTATGAGTGATTGAAAGTACAATCTGTTGGTGGAATTTAGAGATGGTCGAACCCGGACCTCCGATTGCAAATGGGAGTGTTTGTATTGACCGTCTTTGCAGTAGATGACCGAATTTATAATTATGAAATGTGATAGGCCTTATCTGTACTTTATAAATAAATACCTTGAAAAATAAAAAAGAAATATCAAATTCTGAAAATTTAATACACACCTATGACGTCGCGCTATTGTTTTACCGCTCCATTATTTTCCACGAATGGAGCGATGATCACAATAACACGCCATTCGTAAATGCCTTTCTCTTTTCTCTGAAAAGCAAATACTTTTCAGGGAAAAAGTACTGGCATTTACGAATGTAGTGTTAATATCAATTGCACTTTTGAAAAGCAAGTATTTGCGAAAAGTGCGGTATTGTTATCATCACTTCATTCATGCAAAACAATGATACGAAAAACAAGAAGAAAATGATTTTCATTAATACAATAAATTGAGGAAGCGGATAGCAACATTTGCACAGTATTGTCATGGGACCTGAGAGCACATCAGACATATCGAATTGCATGCTGAATACGAGGATTGTCCCTATATCTAATAATAATAATAATTTTGATTTTGTGAAATTCGCGATATAATACAAATTATTAAAATTTCATATTTTTTATATTTTTCCAAATGTAACAGTCCTCGAAGTAAACTTTATAAATCTAATGATATGTAATTAAACTATAGGCCTATGTAGCTGTGATGAAAAGCCGACTCAATTGAAAATTTGACCTTTCATATAGAACTTAAACATTTGTTTCCAAAAAGACCTACATTTTTTAGTGTTTTGAGGAAAAAATCTATATCTTTAATAATGAAGGTCACAATTTTCATATGATTGACGGCTGTTCAACCCAACTTCCTACTATTTACTGCATATCGTTAGATTTATACAATTTACTTTGAGGACTGTTAAATTTCAAAAATATCAATTTTTAATAATTTGCCTTAAAATGTGTATTGTATCGCGAATTTAATAAAAATCTAAATTATTTGATATCAGAAGGATGTGTCTGATTTGCTCTTAGGTGCCACAAACAAAATACGTAAAAACGTCGCTATCCGAGCCCTTACAATGCAATCTGTGAAAAGCAAGTCAAGATCAAAACGGGCAGGTTAAATTGTTGGCTAAGTACGTTGTACTTATTATGCAAGATGTGTTTTACCCTCACTTAGGCTTTACTTCGTAGGCCTTTACTTTTATTTATTTGGACCTTTCTTTCTACGCTTACTGTTTTTTATAACATTTTTTTCCTTCTTTATATTTTTATACGTTTTCAGTGGCTTAGGCCCTACATATAATTTGTCATATTTTGGGCAACATTGCTACATATACATAATACACATCTGTATCAATGTATTTAGGCCTATGAATCTGTTTATTTTCAAATCGTTCTCTTCGGGCATGTTTAATAATGATAAAAGCCACAGTAGGTCTATTTTCTGTATAATTTTTATTTGTCATTAGTATATTTGATGTTTCATCTGATGGTATTTTGGCATGCTTGAATATTTACTTACATCGATCAGTAGGCCTATCCGATACCGTAAAACGGGTAACTTTGGGCACTTTTCAGAGTTTTTAAACCACTGCTTCCAAACAAAACCAAATATATTTCTAATTATCTCTTTTTATGACGTTAGGGTTCCTTCTACACCTTGAAGTTGAAAAAGATTTTGAATAATTTTGAAAGGGTGCCCTAGGGGTTGAAAATAGCCTGACCAAAGTTACCCCGCATTTGGGGCAACTTTGGTCAGAGTATTACATTCCATGAAGAAAAGAAAATGAAAAAAATTGATCTTCGCTGTATATGGGCAAGGTTTTGTTTTTTGTGACATTTATCACCATGCAAAATTAAGCAAGCACGCATCCTTGCTCACAAATATCGATTTTTATTTTGTCTGAAAAAAATGTAAAAAAATGCTCATTTTTGGTCAAAAATGCCAATATTTTCGTAACTTTCAAAGAAATTGGACATGAGCGACTTCTTCCAAATATATTTCTTAACAAATTGAGACCAAATATGACTAAAAACAATATTGCTGTACGGAAATATGACCATTTAAAAAATATATTTGAACGACCAAAGTTACCCCGCTTACCGAAGTTACCCCCATTATACGGTAATTAAATATTACAATGTTAGGGACGCTCCATTTGATTTCGGAAGGGGGGACTGGAAGTTGAGGTGGCTTTTATTTCGCGTCGAAGGCGGCGAAGTTTGTTTTGTTTTTGCCGACAAAGTTCAAGGACAATAATAGGCCTAGGTAAAATGTGTTGTAGTACATTTAAAATTTTCGTACCTTTTCGTACCTGATTTTGGTCCTTCTGCTGCGAATCAACGATATATATCCTCGGAATGATTCCATCACAAAATTATCCAAGATAAACAATAGTGTCCATAATTGCATGGTTGTTCCAAAATCGTAAACTCGATTCACAGAGAAGAGTATCATTGCTCAGGTATAGCGATAGGTGTAGTTTTCTTGAGGTTGACAACTGTAATGACCATTTCATATGAGCCTATACATGCTATATGACCTTTTGCCAATTTTCCTTATTATGCAAAATAGAGACCTAAACGCAACATGACGCAACTACTTCAACAGTTAATACATTAGAAGTGGGCATAAAGAACTATTGATGGTCTAATCACTTTAATGATTTTACGAATCTACGTTTATTCAATTTGTGTAACAAACATTTTAAATCTTTATAATTCAAGAAGGTGGTTACGGATGATTTGAACTAAACACCTGGATCGTGATATGATGGGTATTTCTATAGAAATTTTACATAAAGCTGAGTCGGACTATTTTTGCACTCGCACCTAAAATTTAGTACGATCATTATATTAGTGTATTGTCCGGCATCAATGAGTAATTGATCAATTTGTAAAGAGCAACCTATTTCAATAACACTCCATTCGTGAAAAATAATGGAGCGGTAAAACAATAGCGCGACGTCATAGGTGTGTATTAAGTCGGTTAATGGCCGCGGATTAGAACGTGAGTGGGTAAGAATGGCTTCGCCGCTCCGCGGCTCAGCCATTCTTACCCACTCACGTTCTAATCCTTGGCCATTATCCTATACATAAAACTCTTTAAGAAAGCTAAAAGTAAAGTTAGAAAACTGTAAGTGGGTCACCGGTACTCACGTATGCGAGTCTTTATTCCGTCCCTGTAGTGACACCCTTGACAATTTAAGTAGGTCAAGTGACACACCTGTAATATGTCACGGTGAAAACATATTTGCCCCTCCCCCACCTATAGATGGCGGTTACCTTCAAAATACGCCCAAGATAATACGCCTAACCTTAGACGACTAAGATGCAATCTTAGGCGTCTAAGAATTTCGCGGTATACTTAAATCAACGAATCACAGGACCAGAAACCCCAAACAACCAATCATTTTAGGCGTATTCAATTATTGACCAATGGAATCTTGGACGCCTAAGATTTTACACGCCTAAGATTTCTTACAAGTCTAAGATTGATATTTTAGTGGTGGACGGTATCACCAATGTGATAGCTCGCCTAGCTCACAAAGCACCTTAGAAGACTTCTAGTAGCTCGTATTACATGCGCAGTGATCGATCATAAATATTCTAAATACTAGTCCCGTGACTTGAAATAAGTCTACGGCTCTAACACTCAGGCTATCGTGGTCAGTGGTGTTTAATAAACACACACATGGTCTGACCACTGACTTCTACACAGTGGGTCTGACCATGCGGTCTGTCAGTCACGCAAAGGAACACGTGAAGACCAGCAAACGTAGCGGGAAGCGAGCAGATTCTTGGACCAGTATTTTGTAACTCAGCCGAGATTCTGCTTTGTGCGATAAAAGGGGAATTAAAAAGGGAAATTTAATATTTTAAAAAGGGGAACTGGGGAATTAAATAAAAAGGGAAAATAAAAAAATCGGGAATTGAATAAAGAAAATGGAAATTGGAAAATAAAAAAGGAAAATCGGGGATTTAAATAAAAAAGGGCGAATTGGCGGAGATGGTACACCGTACACTCATAGAAATTGTTCGTTGGCATTACTCAGTAGTTGATGTAAGTCGTTGCGTCAACTTTCCGAGTAATGCCAACGCGTACAATTTTGAGTAACGCTGACTCGATATCATTATGTTGGTCGCACTCATTTGCACTTACTTTATTGAGTTGTTACAACTCAGAAAATGAAACTAGGTTAGCATAATTTTCTAGAGGTGTGCTATAGTATACAAAATTTTGCACTGAATACAAAAATAAATATTTGAATACTGATAATTGTGAATTTTAAGTAACAAAGTACCAAATTGGAATAACTCAAAACAATAAGTACCAGTAACTTAATATGAACGAGTTACATCAACTTACATATTGAGTTACAACAAATTGATTCTTTGAACCTTGTTTATTTTTCTAAGTTCCCTGAACTTGAATTCAGAAGTTGGCATTACTTAAAAAGTTGACGCAACGACTTACATCAACTGTTTAAGTAATGCCAACAAAGTTGATTAGTTGACGGAACTTTTTGAGCTTTTTCAGCATTTTTTAAGTTCGGATAACTAAAATGAATTTTGTTTTGGCAACTTTTCACTAGTTTTGAGTTGTCCAAACTTACTCCTTTTGAATTGCGCCAACAAGGCGAACAAGTCATTTCTATGAGTGTAATATAGGCCTAAGTTTCGAATATTTTATTCACTATTATCAAGGAACTGCCATTATAATCCGGAAGAATTATGGCTAATCGCCGCCCCATTGGATCAGGTAAATCAGTTTGACCAAATAGCACGACCGCCAACCATGCCAACACCTCTACAGGGTCTGACCAACCCAGCAAACACAAAACGTTTAGAAAACGTTTTCTCTAGGTTCTAGTTTGGTCTTTTACGTCTTCGTCTTCCAAAACGTTTTAAAAACGTTTTAAAAACGTTTTGACTTGGTTAAAATATTGTTCGTTTTACCATGACGTTCAGAAAACGTTTTAAAACGTTACAAAATATTTCGATTTTTACGTTATTTTGCCACGTTTATAATACGTTATTTCCAGAACGTTTTCCGAACGTTTTGTACAACGTCAATTAAATGTCTTTCTAAAGCGTTTAATTATTATTTCATATTATCAAAATGTTTTAACACGTAGCCTACTCTGGTTTAAGGCACTGTATGGTCGTAAATCCTGGGGGACAGCGGGGACACGCCCGCATACACTTTGGGATATCAAATGTCACCCCCACCCCGTTTTCGGCAAACACTTCCCTGGTCTAGTTTAGAATTGAAATTTTCTCGCGCTCCGCGTACTTCATCGAATTCAAATTCACCTTCATATTCACATCCAATTCACCGTGATTGGGGGCTAAAATAGTATAACAAGATTTGTGTGAATAATACGCGCATCTCCCCGTAAACTTGACCGGTAAAAAGCAATTTGTCTATGTCATACCCCTGATATCTGGTACGTCAGCAATTAACAGAAAGGAAAAAGAGGAGCTATCATGTCAGATGACTGAGGAAAAGGACGGAATCGAAGGATTGAAGAAAGTAAAAAAAAAAGACAAGATACACATGACAAAGCCGACTAAATATTAAATCAACTGGGATTAAATAATTCCTTGAATTCTTATGACAACCCCTCCCCCCCCCGACATCTCAAAGAAGAAAAAAGTGAAAGAAAAATTCCTTGTTGTTTATAGATAGCATTAAACGCCTTGATTTGGTATAAAATAGTGTAAAATTGCATATTTTTGCGCGCTTCGTGGAAATGAACCCAAATGTGTATCAACTTTCACTTCAAAATATGAAACTTAATGTTCGCCTGCTGTGCGCGCATATAAATCCCAGCAATTGTGAAGTCAATGATGTCTGTATATTGTTGATGAATACAAGTTTAACTGTTTAATTCTTTATTATATGTGCATCAATCAGGAAACATGTACCTAATTTGGCAAGTGTTTCACGCAGTCCTTTTTATTATAACAATCTCTTCATCACAGCACGGTTCAATTATATGCATTCGACAACATCACTTCTCGGACGTTGATCTCAATTTGTAGAGTTAAGCTTTTGCAACCAACATTTTAAAGTCAGCCTAAGCCTAGCATAAGCTGCTGGTTAGTGAGGAACTGTGTCTTAGAGATTGTGATGTATGACGCGGTGTTTGACTTGCTTGACATCTTTAAGTGTGACCTATATAAAAGTTTTATGGTTTTGTGAATCGTCTGGCAACCCAAAATTCAAACCTGGAATGTGAAAAATTATACGTTTCACACGATCGTTTATGCTGGCATGCTGTTCTAAGGAATATACATCAAGTTGCTCATCAAAAGGAACTATTTGCATCTGTTTCTTTCAGTTCTACCAAACAAAGGTAAGATTGTATTTTATTATTACTATATTTGCATTAAACATGTTAAAGCGTGTATGTTTTTAGTCAATTTAATCAGTGAAGTTTTAAGTACAATGAGTAACATATGGCATCCACAATATAATGACGGTTGATGTAATTTGAATTCGAGGAAAGTCTTTAAAAGCTGAGGACTTAAGATGTTTTTAATAGGATATTGTTTTTCTAATTATTTACCATTCTTGACTTAAAAGTATGTTGTAAGGTTTGATGATATTCATGGTTTAATTCCGTATTGGTACTACTAAATAAAATACTTGTATGTTCGTGATGCATTCGTATAGCTGGCCTATTCGTCGTGATTGAAAGCTTTATAAAATTGCAATCTCAAAATTGAAATAGATCGGCGATGTTGTCAGAATCGAAAGGCCGTGCCTACAATTAATTATTTGATTGAAATTCAAGGTGGTTTATTGACTTGAGTTTTGTCTTGTTTGTCAAATTGTTATACCTATTTCATAAGTCTATCTGACATAATGTGTTAGATGAGTATTATATTAGCATGACACTCATGACACTCGATCATCAGATCGTCGGACAACTCAGTACCTGATTTAATTACAAGTAGGCTATATTATTATTCTCATCTATATCATGTATATTTACACAGGCAAATTCCTGAAAGTAGTAAGAGAAGTCATCAAGTATAAAAACAGAACACGTGAGAAGTAACATTATTAATTACAAGTGCAAAAAAGAGTGGCCGTGGTTACCCAATATGTAAGCAATATGTGATGGAGTATTTAGCGCCCAAAACCTCATAATTTGAATAATTACTTTAAAGTCAGGCAGAAGGGTTTACTGGAAATCCATTGAAATGATTATCATGTTGCCGGTTATTGCACCCAGAGGTGTATTTTGTGCACCCAGAACTTCACCTGTACCACCTCAGTCTTGACCTATGTTCTGGGTTAGTCACAAACTCCAAGTCCATGGTTAAAAACAACAGATGGTATGACCCCCGGGGTATGACCTATAAATCATATATTACCCAGAGAAGTTCAAGTACGCTAATGTTTGCCCTAAACAATGGAATGTTGGAATATTTATGAAATGATTGCAAATGAATAATGATGTATATTGATTGCTTGGAAGTGGAACACATTTGTTTTTATTTTTAGTGTAATTAATTAGGTTTGTGTTGCCTGAAAGCACTGAATTAAAAAAATCAAAGAGATCGATGACCAGTACGATTCTTTAGCCCTAGGTATGCATGCATAAGAGTTCAAAATGATTAAAAACAACAAGTAGAATTTTTTAGCTGTAAATTAAGACCAAAATCAAGTTCATGTAGCCCCTGTAGTCATTAACCCTAACAGAACTAGGACTCACTAAAGCTCACTATTAAAACCGCTCTGCGTGCACGGATTCCACGGGACTTGATGACGCAATCAGACCAAGTCATATATACCCAGGGAATCGTTGGCCGGGCCAACGTCACCTGTGTAGCTACATGCTGGGGATCGTCTGCGTGGCATGCGAGGGGTCCGAGGTTCGAATCCCGGGGGTGCCAAGTGACTTTCTTCTTCATCTTCTCTCCTTTTTCGTTCCTTCTTTCCCTTTCGATAGCCAAAAAACCACGGGTAGGGTTAGGGTTAATTTATTCAAGTTACACATGCGAAACGCCCTGTTCCCATAGACTTTGTGTGCTCCTCTTCCCCATCCTTCCCTCACAACTTTCGATCAACCACACATCTCCAGTAGTTGAAAAGCTACATTGTTCATATTTACAGGGTTGTTCCCAGCAAACACAAAAACGTTTTTAAAACGTTTTAAATAAGTTATATTTTGGGTTTTGGTTCCGGTAAAAATGTTTTAATAACATTAAAATGTCGGGTTATATAAAGGTCATGAAATCGTTTTAAAACGTTTTGTATGAAAACACACTACAACAATATTTTTAAAATGTTTTCGAAATGTCATTGTAAACTATTTTTGCAAACATTTTTGGCCAAATATTTTGTCAACACTTAAATAACATTATGTTAAAATATTTGCACCCCGCAAACACAGAAATGTTCTTAAAATGTTTTTTACAAAACGTTTTAATAACATTTAAATGTCGGGTTATATAAAGGTCGTGAAAACATTTTTAAAACGTTATTGTAAATATTTTGGGCAAACATTTTTTGCAAAATATTTTTTCAACCTCAAAATAACATTCTGTTTCGAATGATTTGTACCAAGTTTTCAAAATGTTTTTGGAATGTTATTAAAACGTTTTTATACCCTTTATATAACCCGACATTTAAATGTTTTTGTAAAACATTTGTGTTTGCTGTCCAGTAAATTACCAACAAATGTTATTTAATGTTAAGAAAACGTTTTACACCATTAATGTACCCTTTATATAACCCGACATTTAAACGTTTTCCGACAACCTTTTATAACCTTTTGCGAATGATGTCGAAAACGTTTTGTGTTTGCTGGGTTACTAATGTTAGTGGTGTTTTAGCTTTCAAATGACACCAAAACAAACTATGACATTTTATCAATTAAACAGATCACAATTTAAAAATACATAACCCACTATCCTGTTTGGGTGGCGACTGGGAAAACGCATATCCATTAGTATTAGATTACCATCTCTTGTAATCTTAGTTGTTCTCCTTCGTATAAAGTTTTAAAAGCAAGACAATTACTTATTTTGTACATGTAACATGTCATAAAATCATATAGGCCTTAAGGTCTGGCAACTGCTGGTTCAGAAGTTCAAGATATTGTCCTTCGTTCTGTTGAAACATTTTTCGATGTGCTAAGAACATTGTCGAAAAATATCCATATTCCATATTTTGCAACATTGAAGTTTATCATTTGTTTAAAGAGTGATAGAGTTACGCAATCTGCTGTTTAGTTAGTTATCAATTAGAACTTTGTAAAGAAACATGACAAGATAGCTTTTTATTGTACCTGATTGAAATACAAAAAAACTATGTCAATATTTTGGTGCACTCTTAAGGGATCTAAAATGAGCGTTTATTGCGTTTCGACAGTATTTTTTGAGGGACATGAGAGCACCTCAGACCTATCTGAATACGAAGCATGTCTTTCTGATATCAAATATTTTTCATTTTTTGAAAATCACAATATAATACAAATTTTATGACAAATTATAAAAAATTGATATAAATTCAAATTTTGATATATAACAATCCTCGAAGTAAATTATATAAATCTAATGACATATTCTTAAAGTGTATGTAGCAGGGAGGAAAAGCCGACGGTCAATTGAAAATTTTGACCTTTCATATTGAAGATATGGATTTTTTTCCCAAAAAGACTTTTTTTTGGTGTTTTGGAAAAAAAATCCATATCTTCAATACGAAAGGTCAAAATTTTCAATTGATCGTCGGCTTTTCATCCCACCTACATACACTTTAAGTATAAATCATCAGATTTGTAAAGTTTACTTCAAGTACTGTTAAATATCAAAATATCAATTTTAATGATTTGCCATAAAATATGTATTATACATTGCGAATTTCAAAAATCAAAATTATTTGATATCAGAAGGACATTCTTCGTATTCAGAATGCAATTCGATATGTCTGATGTGCTCTAATGTCCCACAATAAATACTGTCCAAACGTTCATACCCCAGCCCTTAACTATAAGTTTTGCTTTTTGCAAAACATGCACATGAGGGCCGCATGTGGTTTTATATTAAAACTCCACTCAGCCAAAAATATTTCTATATACATGTATTTTAATATAGGAATATCGAATAGACACGAGAGGTTCTTTAAATATTTTAATATTTCTCAGGAACTGTCATTTTATACCAAACAATCATAACCTGTGCAAAATGTTCCCTTGCCTCCACCCTATACTAGCTTTAAAAACAAAATTATGAATTAAGATGCAATTTTCGTGTGTTCAAAAGTACACAATATGAAATTGTGGTTGATTTACACAATTGAAGTACTAATAATCATGATCATTTATAAATAGGCCATAATTCAAAATAGGCCTATGTTTGACATTTTGCACTTGCCTTTAAGCCTAAACAGAATGCATATAATTTGTCATGCTGTCTGAACCAATCATAGTGGGTGTAATATACTCATATTCTGTGACTATAAAATTAAAATATGGATATTTAAATCTGACCCTAAATCGGACATACGTTTCCAACTTGGTTTTTTTTTGTTATTTTAGATTATATGTGTATACTTTATTCATAAACTTATCAAATAAAAAATATTTCCCTAAGACCACAGACCGCACGTATGGTAACACGTCGACATGTAGGCTTTTGGAAAATCCTAATATTGAGATACAGACCGTTTATTTTGATAAAGGAGTTTAATTTAATACTGAACTCATATCATTTCCACCTTTCTATAGAAGCTTGCATGAAGAATCATCCTCAAGCTAAGGAGGTTGAGATAGAGAAGGGACTTGGAGATTATCTGAAAAGAACACCAAATCTTCCAGGTGGAAAAAAGTATAAAGTAAGTTCAAATATCATTGCTGAAATGCCAAATTCATTTATTTAATTCATGTAGGCCTAAAACAATGTCTAGGGATTATAATATAAGCACTTATTCTAGACACCACCTTGTCCTCTATTTGTAAACACGTTTAAATGCTAAACATGTTTAGGAATTAATATGTCTTAATGTGTTTAGATATTAAACATATGATGTTTTGAAATTTGACATTGGTGTTTAGGTTTTAAACGTATTTACAAATTGAGGACAAAAAAAAAGTGTTCAATCTCTAGACACTGTTTTTGCAGTGTATTACTATGTTTCTGTATCTGAATATCAAAAGTGCATAAATATTGTTCGTTGAATGTAAAATGAAAAAAATATCGCATATCGCACAGCTCATTTTCTTTTAAAAATAATGTTAAAAAAAATAATAAAGCATAGCACAAAGCTATTTTACCAAATGTATCTGAGACATACTTTTTGTCCTTACATTTCACACACCTACGTGATGTTTCTTTCTCTATGGAGCATTTTTGTTTATTTTCACTTCTCTTAGATTCAGTAGGGGATCCATGCCCCCTACACACACACACCCCCACGCGCGCATTATGATTTCGTTATGGTTTATACAGACCTTGAAAATTACTCAGAATTAATGATACTGATAATATAAATAAGTTGTCTGGATATCTAAGGGTGACCATAACCTGATAGTATTTTTTTATTCATAGAATTTCTTATGCCTATTTATATATATTTTGTCATGGCTGCTATTTTAGTGAGCTGATAGATTTAAGGGAATCGGGTTTCAGTTCAATTTAAAAATGATGTTTCCCAAAATGATGATCATGCTTATAAATAGATTGTTTTCCATTTTATTATCTATAGAAAGCTGGGAATGTGGATGCAGCGGTACCTGTAGGGGAATTGGAGGATGATGAGCGCGGCGAAAATGAACGTGGCTCCCAACAGGAAGAGGAAGAACAAGACTAGGGGACACATTGAAACTGAAGACCACAGGCACTGTACTGGTAAACATGCTAGTTTTACAACATTGTCGGACAAGGTGCTCACTGTCTATTGAAGTATATATTCGATAAATATAAGGTTTAAGTTTAAAATAGCTGTGATTATATATCAGACTTTTATTTTAAAACATTTCTCATAAGCATGTTAAGATGTTTTTGTTTCTGGCGAAGTGACGTCCTAATCGGATTAACTACCATAGCAATAGATGAATACAATTTTTGAATAGATCGCTCTGCACTACAGCAGGTTGCACTCATCACCTGTCTTCAATCATATAATAGATTGAATACAATACCGCTCTTTTTCAAACAGGCTAATCTTACAGGTGCAAGTGATTAGCATTTCTTTGACATAATATATGGTTCAATGCATCGGTACCGCATGGACGTTGTAGGCATACGGGGGATACAGTCAAAATTTTATTCATCTATTGCTATGGTAGTTAATCCGACTAACTACGTCACTTCACCAGTGTATTTAATAGCTCCATGATAATCACACTAGTATTCGCTGAGTACGTTTCCACAATCGCTGATTTATATTAAGCCTTTTGAAGTATGGCGGGCACAAAAGAGGGAGTACTTTGATTTGGGTAATCTTTTGTATGCTGAAAGAAAGCATACACAAGATTACCCAAATAAAAGTACACCATCTCCATTTGTGCCCGTCATACTTCAAAAAGCCTTATTGTTGCAGCGTCGAGGTCCGTTCAAACTACGCCGCAATGCAGTGCGATGCGGTACCGATAAATCGATTACTTTTTGCCTCAACTCAACGCTACTCGTCGCATTTCCAAGTTAAAATGTATTGAACTTCATTTATTGAAGTATTCTGCAGTGCGGCACCGCACCGCACCGCAATTGCGGCGTAATATGAACGGCCCTTTGGTCAAAGTTGCATTAAAGGCCATGTATGGCTTGCGACTTGACGCTCGAGGGCATGCTATAATCTGAGCCCGAATTAAAAAGACTAATTTGCGTCTGACATCCTGCCAACCAGACCGAAAATGTACTCGGACTTTTAAATTCTGCCTCAGATTATAGCGACTTATCGATTATAGCATGGAGGTATATAAATAAATGGAGAATGATCGCCAGAATTCTAATCTCTTAAGTGGAGATTATCCTATTACCTCTATTCAATGAGTCACCAAACTTGAATGACTAGCCACTTCAGCCAAGCTATTGATCTCCACGATGGTTATGAGACTCTACCATGGTTCATTGATCGTCACTCCCAAAATTTCCTCATAGGAATTGACCCTACATTGACCCGTACCGGAAGGCTTGTAAAAGAGACTGTATAATGACGTCAGCTAGTCAATTAGCTGTTCAAAGTCGCCAGTTTTGATAGCTTATAGTTTCAATGTATGATTGTGCGAAAACCCGATGAAATTTGGATGTTCTGTTCTCAAGTTATGAAACTGTTTTCTACACTAGTTGTGCCGTAACTTGACAAATATACTTAGTTTTCATGTTCATATATTAAGCTTTTAAGGGGTCTGAGGAGTTCAAATATAGTGCAAATGAAAGCAAAACGTTTTACCTTCCGATTGTGAAAAAATTATGTTGGGCCAATTTGGGCCAATTGAGTTAAGAGCGAGTAAGATTTACCGGAAGTACTTCGGAATTCAGCTAAAATCTTTTCATCATCATTAAACTTCTCATTTTATAATAAATAATTATCAGTATTTAGGCCTAAATGATTATTAATATTATTAGGGGCCATCATTTTCTTTGGAGGGGGGTTCCAAATAGGCCTATACGGGGGGGTCATAACTTTTTGGAAATAAAAATAGGGGGTCATAGCCTAATTTAATTTGTCAAGAATCATGACCAAAATGTAGGGGGTCACAATATGACCACAGATATAGGCCTACAGATAGGGTGTTTATTTTATTCAAAAAGACTGATTTCAATGCAATTTTTTGGCGAAAATGACATTTTGATATCAAATTTTCTGAAACAAGAGCACTTTCCAATAAACATTATAAGTAACTGCATTTAGCACCCCATTGAAATAAATGACCAGTGAAACAGACTTAACAATGTAATCAGCTTAGCATAATCAATATCCCCTGAAATTGCCTATTCAACAATAATTGGTCATAACCAACGTAGTACAAAAGATGCTTGGCTAGATCATTCTCCATTTATTTATATACCTCCATGATTATAGTAACTATACCGTGATTTTAATTTGCTGTAAAACGAGAGCATACTTCCGCGATGTTCACAATGCGCCTCCGATCCGAAGCGTAGGCCTACTATGTGTGCTTTACACGCCGTACGTGTTGTTATTTCTGTCGCCATACTCGCAAGTTGCGCCTTGTCAATCGCGCAAGTACGCTCTTGTCAACGGTTTACAGTTAATCGCTCTGCCCATCAGCAACGGAAGTGATGATATTATCTGTATGTTGTGTAAACAATGTAAATTAGTGGTTTTTACGTTGTATTTGGGGACACTAGTAAAGAGGTAATAATTCAATTTGAGGAGTTTTCACACAACACTTCAATTGAACTTATTTTATCTTTGAGACTAGACTATGCGTATTCAAATTATTTGACGTGTTTAATGACATTAAGGGATCTGGAATGAGCGTTTTGAGCGTTTCGACAGTATTTTTTGTGGGACATGAGAGCACATCAGACATATCGAATTGCATTCTGAATACGAAGAATGTCTTTCTGATATCAAATAATTTTCTTTTTTAAATTAACGGTATAATACAAATTTTATGACAAATTATTAAAATTTGATATTGTTCAAATTTTTGATATTAACAGTCCTCGAAGTAAATGTTATAAATCTAATGATATATTCTTAAAGTGTATGTAGCTGGGAGGAAAACCCGACGATCAATTGAATATTTTGACTTTCCATATTGAAGATATGGAATTTTTCCCCAAAAGACCTATTTTTTTGGGTGTTTGGGAGAAAAATCCATGATACGAAAGGTCAAAATTTTCTAAATTGATCGTCGGCTTTTATCCTAAATAAATACACTTTAAGTATAAAACATCAAATTTATAATGTTAACTGCAAGTACTGTTAATTTCAAAAATATCAATTTTAATCATTTCACATAAAATGTGTATTACATTGCGAATTTAAAAAAAAATCAAAATTATTTGAGAACAGAAGGACATTCTTCGTATTCAGAATGCCATTCGATATGTCTGATGTGCTCTCATGTCCCACAATAAATTTTGTCCAAACGTTCATACCCCATCCTTAAAGGAACAACCAAAAAGATCGAGGTTTTTGGGAGTGGGTTTCAAATCTCAATGACGTTTGTAAAAATATTTCTTTTAAGAAGATAATTTTCAACATTTGTGGATTTACGTTTCTGGCAGGGAGGGAGATGATGGCCGAAAACGAAAGTAGTTTCGTTTATAGGACTAATTTGCTCGTTAATGCTTTGGGTACCGGTAGTTCCTAGCACTCTGTACTCTGATACCTGTATGATGATTTTCCACTGTGCTCGCTGCTCGCTCCGCTCGCTGTTCGAGAGGCGTCGCGGTTTGAGAACGGGGCTAGTTTCATAAGGGAAATGCAGACTTATCATCTTTATAGGCCTACATTTAATCAATTTAGGTAATGAGCCGTGAAAAGGCTCATGAACTGTACATTTGTCAATATTATGCCTAAAATAAATGCATACATGTTCATGGTACTTTTATTTTACAGAATTCTGCCTTAAAACTTGGTCAATCAAAATACGTGTTGTTAATTCCGTCGCCATATATTCGTTGTGAGTTGCGACTTGTCAACATCGCGCAAATACGTTCTTGTCAAAGTGTCAAACCGGACCACGTTACTTTGCATAAATGCTAATTAAATTTGAGAGGGGCTAGACATTACGAACATAGTAGGCCTATGGCAAAATTCTACAAAATTAAAGTAAACCATGAACAATAATTATGACTTAATTTTAGCAAAGTGTTGGCAAAAGTTACGAGCACTTTCAAGTCTAGTCATCATCAACTCTCTAAGAAATAATTGTCCTCTCAGGAGAACCTGCCCTCTTAGATCTTGAACCTCTAAAAGGTTCTTTAGTTTGGGGTCATTTTCGATGGTCTTGGAACCATATTTGGTTCTTTAGAAAACCTCTAAGGGTTCTCCTGTGAGGACAACTTTAGAATCTTTTTAGAACCTTTATTTCTTAGAGTGTTAACTGCGCTTTGTACGTGAGAGTAATCAATTAAGTTTGTCGAATTTAACTGAAGACCGAATTGAAAACATTAGTTTGCGTCTGACGTCAGGGCAAAGGCGCGGTGTGATTGGTTGCTGACCTGCGCAGAACGGCATTTTGGTCTGGTTGACAGGACATTATACGCAAACTAGTCTTTTGAATATTATTCTGTCTTCAATTATAAATAGTAACTTATATTTGAGAGTTTTCATGTATATAAATCATGTTTTAAAACTTTTTATCCTATAAATGTACAATAATCGGGTTTCATGAGTATTCCATCCATGCATATGTATTAAACAATAATTATTATAAATCGAGTAATAGAGTGTATAAACAGTCATCAATGGTCATGACAATAGTTGACTCGATACATGGTAACACAAGTTCCACATGTTCCATGGGGTGATTTTGCATAGCATGTTTGTATAAAATTAATTTATGTTTCAGCAGTATTTTCAACGAAAATGAATGAAGAATAGTATTCATACACAGGAATAAAGTTTAATGAATCACACATCAAATCAACATTAATTGTCTGGTGTGATTTATTATGTGTCGTGTAAGTCGTAAGTATCACTAATTTGCCAAACTAAATTGTTTCATGAATTTTGTATTGGCCTAATTTAATAATATTTGATATTTGTTTTGGACTTTTATTAAATTATATTTTCGCTTTATTTTCATTGTCTTAAACCTAAAAAACATAGCACGTTTTCTAAACGTCACTAAAACGTCAAGAAAACGTTCTAAAAACGTAGTAGAAACGTAACATACGTTTTCTGGTGGTGAGTAATGCATCCTCCAATACGTTTTTTACGTTGCTATAACGTTTTCAGGACGTTTTGGACGTTTCTGCAACGTTCTTAGTACGTTAGTTGCGTGCTAGAACCTGGTCTGTAGGTCCTGGATACGTCTTGGGTAACGGAAAGATAGGTCTTAAAAACGTCTTTTACGTTGCGAAAACGTTTTTAGAACGTCTTTTAATAACGTTTTAAAACGTCAAAACCCTCCACAAAATTACGTTTTAAAAACGTTTTATCAGAACGTCTAGAAAACGTCAACGGTACGTTCTCACAACGTTCAGAAAACGTTTTTGGTTAGCTGGGAACAGCAACAGGCGCCAGTGAGAGCATCTCTACTGCGCCCGTCGTACGTTTTGATCAAATTTGCGATACCGTCCATCACTCGGTCAAATGGTCAATCTTGGACGTCTAAGAAAAATCTTAGGCGTGTAAAATCTTAGGCGTCTAAGATTTCATTGGTCAATAATTGAATACGCCTACGATGTATGATTGGTTGTTTGGGAGTTCGGGTCCTGTCATTCGTTGATTTAAGTCTACCGCGAAATTCTTAGACGTCTAAGAATCCATCTTAGACGTCTAAGAATGCATCTTAGGCGTCTAAGAATGCATCTTAGACGTCTAAGGTAAGGCGTATTATCTTAGGCGTATTTTGAAGGTATCCGCCATCCATACCCACTACCTTTACACACTAAGATTTGGGGGAACCCGAATTTAAACCCTTAAATTGTCTTATCATATAATGCGAGCGCAGCGAGCAAAGTTGCATATTTGAACGTGATACTAATGTTTTGCTACACCTTTTTAGGACGTAATATAGCGTGGCACGCAGTGCGTTATGTTTTCGACTACTGTCAGTGTAGCTACCTTTTTTTTTTGGGGGAGAAAGATATAGAAATCATAGAGTTGGACGACTGTCATGGCACGCATTGCATGCAAGTGGATCATCCGCCCAGCAAACCGCACGAATGAAGCTACGTTCAACCAAAAGCTTACATTAACCTTAAATAAACTTACCTTTTAGAGTTACTATTATTTTTGTCAGGACAAAAACATTGCCAAAAATGTCCGGCCATTGTTTAGTCCAGCAGCTGCAGACAAATCGAGGCGCGGAAAGGAATGTAAACTCTGAGCGATCCAATAATTCCATTCGCGCAACAGCCCCGCCATATAGAACTTGACCTACTAATTGAAATACAAGTGAGTCAATGTATTATTGACTCACTTGTATTTTAATTACAACTAGTTTTCTTGACGATTTAGTTAATTAAGCATAGCGTTTGAGCCAGAATTAGTAAAGAAACCAAGTATTTTTTTTCTGATAGCCAAGGCTGTTACTGATTCCACTGCAACACATTAATTGTTGGAATGATCTCTTTTATTTTTTCTGAGAAGCGAAATTGCAAGTATATAATTTTTATTGTTACAGTCTAGTCTGTATACATTTTAGGGACCGATCATTATTTACGGCAAGGGGAGAATGGGCGTTTTGGAAAAAATATCGACAAAAATTTCGCGTTCCCCCTCGCGTCCGCTCAAAATTTTCGCGTTCCCCCTTGTTTTCCAATTTTCTCCATTTAAAATTTAACAATCCCCCCTCCTGGTTCAACTAAAAATTTCAGGTTCCCCCCTAAAGACCCCAAAATTTTTTTCGTGTTCCCCCCTAACGATCGCTCCCTTTAATATCGGAACTCATTACCATTGCACATCGTAAAATTTAGTGTAATGCGCCCTTGTATTTATATACCAGCGCATATCAGACCTGATCAGACCGATAGGCGATAAGCTTATGAAGTTAAAATGCCGTCTCAAAAGTTGACGAATAGTTACATTCATGTTCCTAAAAGGAGCCCTTCATAGGGTTGACAGTAGGACAACAACTGTATAAAATGTCGGAGAAGTATCCTGACAAAGAAATGTTTGTCTTCTACGTGGATAACGAAAGATTTACATTCAAGCAAATGAAAGCAAAGGTAAGCCTGTTTAATACTAGTCTTGATTTGCACTTCCCAAGTTTGATTACTAGTACGTATTATTGTTAGCGTTGGTGGTTATGTATAATGTTCGAGCATATTGCTGATGGATATAGCCTATAATATATCATTTCGAACCCGCATGTATAGGTCCCGGTATAGGTCTATATAGTTTAATTATTATATTACTAAACATTATACCTCGGTATTTTACGACATATTATATAGACATGCCCTACATACACAACTGTATAGTAGGACTACTGTGTATACACGCTGTAAAAATAGCACAGTACACAAGGTTAAATTTGCTATATATATAGCAGTATAGCAGTTCACCATTCAGCTGACCATTCACAATCAGGGCACGGGGCACAATCAGTAAATGCACACGATTTTCACCTTATCTATTTGCACGCATTATTATAGAAACGGTTTTGCTACAAAATACATTGGGGGAGGTAGTGTAAAACGTAATTATGTTAAATCGGGCAGGGAATTTTAAAAATATAGCACTAATTTTTGTTGTTGTTGTTTTGTAATTTAAAAAAATATCATACTGTTTTGTCAAAGGAAACAGAGCTAAATCCTAATCCTAAGTGACATTTTAATATTCAGCCATTTTTTTAAGAAAGGGCCAAAACTGTTTTTGTATGATTTGACAATCAAGCCCATGCAATGACTTTTACAAAGTTTATGCATTCTATTTTTTGGAAAACTCATTTTTTTAAACTCCTATAGAACCGATTATCAAAAATAAAATTAAAATAAAATTATACCCAATTACCCAATAATAGGCCTTAGCCCTATTTTGAATGCATAGACTTGTGCCAAGTCTTTGTACCAATCCTATATTTAATATTTAGGGACCGTTCACAAACACTTGTAAGGGGGGTGCCTGATGCAAAAAAATTCATCGCGAAAATTGTTCGCCTCCCCCCCCCCCACCTTTACAGACCTCATTGAAAATTATGGGTCAACCCCATAGAAAAGCATATAAACTGTGGTCATTTTTTTTCAGGGCCCCCTTAGGAGGGTCAACAAATTTCAGCCCCCCCTTTTGCATCAGCCCCCCCAACAAGTGTTTGTGAACGGTCCCATAGTCATGTTTGACTCCCTTCTCGGGCGCTTGCCGTATATACAAAATCATAACAACAAAGGTTCCGCCGAATTACTACGGCACTACTTTTGCTATACCAAACGTAACATCTGTTTCACTTTTGCTATACCAAACGTAACATCTGTTTCGTGTTCATTTCAGAGCCAGAAATTTGCTGCCTCCCTTGTTTCTAAGGGCCTCAAGAAAGGAGACACGATAGCAATTTTAGGTGCCAATCATTCGGAATGGATAGTTGCCTTGTATGCCTCCATACAGCTTGGAATTTTACTGGTCAGTACGTACAGCGTGTCCCAAAAGTAACTTAACATTGTGAATTGGCCATATCTCAAATATTTCCTACTTCATACCAAAATGGAGAACATATTCATATAGATTGATCTTTTAGAATTATTCTGATACCAAAAAGAGCATTATTGATGACCCTTTGACCTTACTGTGCGACTGTACATATGTGTGTATCAAACCCACAAAAGCAAGCTCATGTGTTCTTTGTTCAAGAACATGAATGATGTGCTTCCCTGAACAATAGAGTTGGTTCACTCACTGCGCACGCTACATTTAGGTATGAACATTCATGGATTACATGGCTTAGCGTAAGCGTGACTGCTGTTTTAGATTATAATTAGGATATATTGACAATATTAAACTTTACTTTAAAACAGTTGAAGTGAAGATGAATTTCCTATAGATCAACGGATTCAGGTCGTATGGTTCTTTGCCGAGACAAAGTCGGACAAACTCACTGAAGCAATGTTTAAGGAACAGTTTAATGTAAATTATGCACTACCCAGTCGAAATACAATCCAGCAACTAGTGCTGAAATTCCTATCAACTGGATCTGTTCATGATCTACTTCGGGCAGGACGTGGAAGAACAGGAAGATCGGCTACAAACATTGATGTCATACGAAGAGCGGTGGCGAAAAGCCCAAGGCGATCAGTACGTCGACTTTCAGAACAACGTACCCCGTACAACTGTTCATCGAATCCTCAGAAAAGATCTTAAGCAGTTTCCATAAAGATTACGCATTGAAAACAAACAAACAAACAAACAATCAAACAAACACAGCCAGATTAAACAAAACAGATTTTAAAATGATAACACGTTATATCGTGTTCACGTCTCAAATGACGAGACTTATTTTGCGTTTATAAAAGTGGGTTTAACGGTACGGTAGATATCCATTAATTTCATGCCAAAGGGTCATGACCACATAGGCATGTTTGGTATCATAACATTTCTAAAAGAATTATCTACATACTGTGCAATTTTTGTAACAACACTATTAACCCAACGCAAGTTATGGCAGATTCACAATGTTAAGGGACTTTTGGGACACCCGGTATTATAAGGTTATATTGAACAAAAAAAATGCTGAGAGTAAATGTTTTCATAATTGACGGAGTAAATATTTTCATAATTGACGTCAACAAAAATTGTTTAACCGTGTACATAGAGCCAAACTATACATGTAGATCACAGTCAGTTACCAAAAGAGCAGGATGTTAGCTTGGCTGTGACCTTTACCCTTTAGTTTGTCCTGTCTTGATATTGACACCCTAAAAACTAACATAATGTGACGCGCCAATCCGACTTGGGGTGTGTGTGTGTGGGGGGGGGGGGAATCGGCTTCAATTGTCAAAAAGTGGATGAAAAGAACAAAAACCGGGTAATTGTGCCCACAGGGGGAGGGACACGTCCCCCTCCCCCTGGAATTGACGCCAATGATGTGACGCGAATGTTACCATCCATATATCCGGGAGGATGATCTTGGTATTTGTATAAACTGCATCTCTGTAAAAACACATTATATGAAACTAGTAGTAATTGTGTAGTATGTTTCCCTACAGGTGCCTTTGAGGCTGGAGTTCCCACATTCAACAATCGTAGCCATCATGAACAAGGTATTTCCCATCGCATTCATAAGTCAATTATATTTAATCCTAAGCATTGAGCATTTGCTTTTGTTTACATTTTAGCTGGAAATTGTTCAGATTATACCTCGAGTCATGTTGTAATGGGACTAAGTAATATTCTCGTATGTTTGGATGTTCCTTCAATCAATTTGTGTGTTTGTGTGTTTTTCTTGTTTATTGTCTATTCATTGCAAATGGCAATATTGTTAAAAACACATTTCAAAACCTGGTTGCCATTTCAGTTGCAGTGTAAGGCGATAATTCTGACACGATCTCCTGATGAACTGTTGGACAGGGCTTGCGAGTATTTTCCAGAAATGAAAAGTAGCCCGGCTGAACAATTAAAATCAGATTGGTAAGATGAGCATAAGCAGATTGGAATATTTAAACGATAACGCTATATAAAAATGTTAAAATAATAAATTAATCATGTATTTGAATTATAAGAAGGCATAGGCATGTGTGCATGTGCATAAACGTTTCAAGAAAGGCGTGCGTCTAATTCGCAAATTACCCGATTTCTTTTCCGTGATTTTCTGCCTGAATTCCTATCTGTCTTTTTGTGTTTTTTCTTTCTTTCTTTCTTTCTTTTCTTTCTTTCTTTCTTTCTTTCTTTCTTTCTTTCTTTCTTTTTCTTTCTTTTTCTTTCTTTCTTTTTTCTTTCTTTCTTTCTTTCTTTTTTTTTTTTTTCTTTTTTTTTTTTTTTTTTTCTTTCTTTCTTTCTTTCTTATTATAGAATTTTAACATGTTTTACATATTCTTTCTTGCCAAAGCTGTCCACATTTACAGTTCCTGGTTCTGTGTAGTAAATCAGCAAAAAAGCTATCCAGCAAAACGTAAGTTTGAAATTAAATTTCCAGTTCTTAATGCAATTACATTGTATTATTTATAACATTTTAATATTATTATTTATGACATTTTAATATTCATATATTGTTTAGGGGTGTTTACAGTTACGACGACTTCATGACACTTGGTAACGAGACTGATATTAGCAAGGTGGAGGAAATCTGCAAGTCTCTGGATATTGACGATCCATGTTGTATATATTTTACATCTGTAAGTCAGAAAGCAGTTGGCATTATTTTTTAAATACCCTGCGAAACTATCCCGAGATTGAATTCAGACAATCAGAATCGCCGATACACGCATTAGGCGCTAATATTGCGATTTCATTTCATTTTGCAACAGTTGTTCGGCTCATAGATTAAAAGGACGTAATATCTAATAGCAAAGGCTACCATTTTTGAAAACTAACACAGCTTTAATTGTTTTCAGTAATCTTACAATGTTACCATAGGACAACATTGAAAACACGACATTTAAAAACCATGATAACAAGATAGATAAACAATATCACCATATTCAACCAATCAATTAGAATTGAGTGTATGTATACTGTTCCATGTGCAATGAACAATAATGTACTGTTTCTGATTGATTGATTGATTGATCGATCGATCGATCGATTGATTGATTGATTGATTGATTGATTGATTGATTGATTGATTGATTGATTGATTGATTGATTGATTGATTGATCGATCGATTATTTGTACAGGGTAGTACAGGGATGCCTAAGCCAGCAGTGCATTCACATCATTCCATTCTCAATAACGCAATGACGGGAGCTTTCTTCCGGATGGGAGTGGACAACTTCAACTGTAATTGGGTAATGATAAAACATTCTTTTTAAACATTTGTATGGAGATTTCTTTATACAAGATTCAAATCAAATTAATTACATTATATCTTTAATAATAACATCATTGTAATTAAATCCCTGATAAACTCCCGAGGGATTTTTTATTTTTTTAATTTACATGATTTATGTATTCATCGGGGAGAGAGACATTCGATAATTATATTGATGACAACGACGATGCATAATGTTAGCATTATATCTTTAGCGGCGTAATCTACAACGCTGTAGATTATTTCATTCATACATTATATTGTGCTAGCCATCTGAAAACTGTTAAAATAGATTCCCGAAACACAAATTGTTATTGTTTTTAGGAATCACTTCGGTATATGGTTGGCGTCACCTTATCAGGCACCGGTACTGTTTGGGGAACATATCTTCCTATAGCCAGAGGTTGCACAACCATTGTTTTATACCCAGCATTCAATGCTGGCATTATGGCTGAGGCACTTCAGAATGAAAGGTAATTGCTTATAGGAGAGAGTGGGCCCATTACTTTTTTCCAAACATTTATGTGCGTCCTTCTGCATACATATATATATATAATGATAATCACGAATATACCTACAAGAGAAGCCACGTAGTACCTTCAAAAGTAAAACGTTCCGCGATGTTGTGATTAACAGCGTAGTTGAATTCGACAGGCTTCCATCCCAGAAGTATGTTTTGATTCTAAAAGTTCAAAATTATAATGTGCATCCCAAGACAACTTAAGAAAAGGACTAGCGGGAATTGGACCTCGCCCATTGATCGAATTTGTTTGATATGTGTATAGACGGAGCCCGCAGTTGATAATTACACCCTAACCTTTAACTTAGGATGTTTAAACACAAGTTATAAGTTTATTAGAGTGTGTATATATTATCAACCCTAACATTGCCCCCCTGCTTTTTTGCCATCGGAAGTTAAATAACAAACGAAAAAAGAGGGAGGATGAACAAAGAAGTCACTTTGCACCCTCGGGATTCAACCCCGCATGCCAAGCACAGGATCACCGACCAGTAGCCACACGGGTTACGCTGCCCCGGACAGCGATTCCGTGAGCATATAGCACATGATCGCAAACCCTGGGATTCACACATGCGCAGTGGTTTTCATCGTGGTATTTTGTGTTTTTTATCGTTGATCAACATTGTTATTTGTTAATTCTTCTAGGGTTTCCATCGGCACTGTATTAATTCACCAAGCCTATGATCTCCTCAATCTACCGAATATCGATTCATATGACTTTTCAAACCTAAAACTAAGTAAGATGTGTAGTTTCCTATAATGCAAATTGTAATACAATAAAAAAAATAATCAAATCTAAAATATCAAATGTATCAGGCTCCAAATGATAGAAATCCCCCTTTGCAGAAGAGAAAAGGGTTTATATTTTATCAAATTGAAAGTTATTGCTATAGGCCTATCACAACATAGGGCATGAGATGTCGTGTACACCCATGTGTACACTTGTGCCCATGTTTTATCAAATTTCAGCATATCAAATAAACAAACAGTAACACTGCTTTTTTATTTATTTTAGTGGGCATGGGCGGTAGTATTATTCCAAATGAACTGCGACAAAAAATGAAGAAACTAGTCCAGTATACAACGGTGAGTAAAAATAATTTACGGTACATCCGTATCGTCGTGTGATTTGTCCATAATGATGAATAACAGATTACTATAAATCCAGCAAACACAAAAATATTCTTAAAACGTTATAAACGTATTATAAACATGTTTTAGTGTTATTCAACGTTTTAACAATATCTTATCTCCTCAATCTACCGGATATCGATTCATAGGACTTTTCAAACTTAAAACTATGTAAGATGTGTAGTTTCTGATAATGCAAATTGTAATACAATAAAAAGAAACGTTATTCAACGTTTTCACGATATTTTACTGCCGGCTTATATAAAGGTCATATGCTATTGGAAAATAACCCTGGAGAATAACTGGAAGTGATTTACGCGATTCGCCGAACGCGAGTAACCGAAATGACTGTAAACAAAAGGTAATTAATGTTGCCCTCTTTAGACAGACTAAGAGACAGACAGAATACGATAGAGATGGTTCATAATTCGATGCGATTTTGGCAATATAACGCAATCACTTCACAACGTAATGAATATTAAGCTAATTGGATCTCGGTATACAAAATGTAATTTCATGCACATGTACGCATGACCCGACCTTGCTGACATAGGCCTACTCGTAAGTGATGATACTAATCTAACTGTCTGTTGCTCCATATTGTATTTGTCTGTTTTAAGTGTCAAATTCTAAATTATGAACGGTTTTTTAATATATATTTACACATAAAGAACTGCTATGGTATGACTGAAATCTTAATGACTCACATGGGTGATCCTGTAGACCCACCGGACAAATTAGCAGGTGCAGCTACTTATACTATAGACGGTCTTGAGGTGAGTAAATGGATGAAAATAAAATATTCATCGGATAGCAACGTCAGGTCCCACAAAAATTACTGTTCAAATGTTGCTATCCGATTACTTAAAGGGGGTAACCCTATTGGTTTTGGATATGGATTGTCTTTAAAATTACATAATAATAACAAATATCGCCCCCTTTATGCTGCTTTGTGAAAAAACGAGAGTATTTTCAGCGTAAATGTGAATAAATAGCCAAATTTGCAATCCAATACCTTGGTATACGTGAATTGCTTTCTGGGCAGGCAAGCAACAACAACAATTCCCGTTCGTATGACGAATGCTGACATGCTGTACAATGCCCGGCCCGTATTGAACGGACAATATTTGGGTTTTGTCCGTTTCAGAAAAAAAGGAAACAAAATATATTTCCCCTTGCAATATGTACATTTCAAATGAATATAACAAAGTTTGGGTTAAAAACGGAGAGGAAAAAGAACCCTTCCGATACCGGGTTTTGAACCGCGTACCTCTTGGGTAAAGCATAACGCGCTAACCAATTGAGCTATTCTGCCCACTACGTCCATCGCGGAATTTTTATAACTAAATACGGCGCAACGTCTCCTCAGCAGTTAGTTAATGTGTATGACGCGAAACCAAAGTAATTGTTGAGGAGACTGATGATTCGCAATTAATTCCCTGCCCAGAAATCCGAAGTAATTTTTATTATTTACAAAATGGTAGCCTGTAAAAACCGCTGTGTTTCATGATTTCTCCGGAAATACATCGACTTGGCGCGTCAAATTTCAGGATAGTAATGAGAAAAATAGTATCTATTATGTGATACCAAAACCTTATCAACAATGAAAAAAATCGGGGGGATGATGCTGTCGATCGGGTTACGGACCTTTAAGGATTTTTTTTTTAATTTTATACTTAAAAACCATACTAGCCGGCTACTTTTGTTTATTACCCTGAAAACGAAGGCACTTTTCCTAGTATAAATTATTATTTTGGTTTTGTTTTCATTTTGTTTGGCTAGCAATCATCACCAATTACTTAGTACTGTTAAACTAAATAATTATACTAAGTAAGTTTGGGTACATCTTTTACCAGTTCTATAGTATTTAATATAATTATACATTAACTAGTGCTGTTCATAGTGAATCAATTTACGTCATATAATATTCACCAAATTGAATGTCCTGTGCCATATACTGAGGTCAAAACCAGGTGGTGAATGGCGTGCATTCTCTAAATTCAGTAAATTTCCATCGTCAACCGTGTAATTGAATGGGATTATTTTGAAATTTTAAAACGCTTGAAATATCACAAACAAATAGGCCTATGTTAATAAATAATATAAATACAAGCTAAGCCGTTGGGGTTCGATAATGAACCCCACAAAACTAACCGAGTATATGGAAAATGCCATACGGCCGTGCTCTATCATGCCACTCGCCGCCTGGTCAAAACTGAAAAGCATGGTGCTATATGTACCACTTCCGGGAATACCGTACTACATGTATTTATCCTCGACTATTTATAGTGCGCCAATACCATCTTACCCGGATATCGATATACAGAACATCCCGGATACGGCTGGTGATTATAGTTGAGGGTTTTGCGGACAATTTCTGACCGCACATAATTTAAACGGCAAAGTATCGCACATACTAAGATATCTTGAAGACGTACCTTTTCAAGTTTTCAGTTTCGCTTTCTTTATTGTTCTGAAGGAGAATATCAAGATAATTAGCATTTGATAATGCTATTTGAAGGTGGAAAAATCTGCCGTAGTCGAAATATTCTGAATAGGTATATCATATCTATTATTACGTAAAATCACCTAATCTATACCTATACTAAATTTCCAATTATGGTAGGCACCAGTGAAATTGTCTTTATTGGTAAAAACACGTGTTGATGTGTTCTTACATTTATGTATACAGACGAAGATTGTTGATGACAATGGAATTATTGTACCTGTGAAACAGTTGGAGAAATTCTTGTCCGGGGTTATTCTGCTTTTAAATATTACTTGGCTGATGATTTGCAAACAAAGGAAATAAAAGATATCAATGGGTGGATACATACTGGGTGAGTCAAAGATATTCTAGAAATCTCTTCCAGGTGCTGTTTTCCAGCGGGCTTAATGTAGGTCTTCTAATTTCCATATGACCACCAGACCGGAATGGTGGGGGGGGGGGCTTTGTAACTTTTGTATTGGTTGGGAAGTCATTGGAAAATATTTCGCAAAATTTGCTCAAAAATAGTAAAATATTGGTACTTTTTTGAAAATATTTTTCATATAGTTAATAATATCAGTCGCCACAATTTAACACCTTATGCCTACCATACTGACTAAAACACTCTTATCTTTGACAATAACAATAAAACGGATTTTCAAAATATATGTATATTTTAATGTGTATGACTCGTGAATATGTTAAATCTCTTGATTCTATGTTTAATTTCTCAATTTTCAATTTTAGCGATTTAGGTGTGATGGATGAAGCAGGCTTTCTTACGATGAGAGGGAGGAAAAAGGTGGGTAGGTCATTGTCTTAAAGAAAAAGATAAGAGGTGATCATACAATACCTTGAAACGTATGCACATCATTTGACACATACAGGTGTATGTGATACCAGATCGGTACCAGTGAAATGCATGTCACAACATTTCCATCCTTTATTGGTCTATTCTGATTAAAATCCAAACACCCCTATGAAAGACTACCGTATATAGATTTCAAATGGAGTCGCCCATATTCATGTTATCCTATTTGAAATTCATACTTCCTGTTTATAGAGATTTATAGGTCATGCCTTCCACAGTGGTGTATAATTTCAACTGGAATATCACAAATCTCTTAGATACGAAAAATCGGTTCAACAATGTTATTTTTGTAATATTATTTATCCTGTGTACATTGTTATTCCCTACGTAGGACACCATCCTCAAGGAAGGAGTCAACTTAATACCGGTAGAGTTAGAAGCAGTGTTGCACGAACATCCAAAAGTCCTAGCAGCAATGGTATGTACACACAGGGTGGAATATAACAGATGTAACGATATTCCGGCGGCAGCAATGTTTTGCTATAGTGTTAATCATGTTATTGGTTAGAGAATAATCAGTGTAAGATTTACGTCATTTACTGGAAAAACGTCTATACCATCGCGATCTTTGCATATTGACGAATACCTATTCGTCTGTTGGTTAAAATCATGTTACACAAGGAATATATTTAATTAGAGAACAGGGATAAATGTCACGGGTTGCAATATTTTTTAAATAAGAATCTTAAGTTCAAAGTTTCGAGCATCTCAAGTTTATTTGAGTCGGCAGAAACAAAAGGAAACAAATCCCGCCTTTCGATTTCAAATATTTCTAGATATACATTTACATCTTTGGCCTTATATTTGTGTGTATAGGTGATTGGATTGCCTGATGAAAGAGTGGGTGAAGAAATCTGTGCATGTATCAGGTAGGATTGTGTTCTGCTTGTTTATTTTAATTAATCGCACTAGCACGTTTCATGATGTTGACTTCCATGACTTTGTAGACAACGGTAATAACACAGGGACAAGGTTATATAGTGTAACAAGTGTACCATTAAAATGTTTTATTTACATTTGATTTTTTTTTCAGAGTTGATAGGATAATTCACCTACTGAGGAGGACATCAGGGAATTTTGCCGAGGAAAAGTATGTACGAAATGTCATCACGCATCAGCACACCCCCATACGCACTATAATATCCTAACCCTCTCCATCTCCCTAACCCAACCCCAACCATGATGCTAACCCTGACACTTTAAACCTTATCATAACCCTAATCCTAACCTAAAATCCCCTAAACTTGAACTTGGTATAAATTGGTTGGTAATGTACCAACGATCCTTGGAAAGAATGAGTCTGAAACTAATTTTTTTTTTAAAGAGGTCAAGTATCAGATTTTGGTGGTTTGCTGTCCCCTAAGGCAAGAAACTTGCCACGCAAGGACGTCGAGTTCGGAAACCATGCTCAACGTCAGAGCAAAGGCGCAGCGCATTTGGTTGCTGGTTTTGACAGGACGTCATACGCAAACTTGTCGTTTTTAATTCGGTCTCAGATTATAGCAGATAGCGATAGATAGGCCAATGGGTACTTTAAGAAAGAAGTACTCAATATATTTCATGAAAAATCAAGGGTTATTATCAAATGGTACTATTTCTGCTTATGGATTCGTGGTGTAGTTATGCAACTGCATTTTTTACGGATACAGATCTCTGAATGTGATTATACGTAAACGTTGGTTTATTTGTTGGTTTATTTATCTGATGTCTCTCATTCACTTAGGTCTATGCCCTATTGGTTCCAAAGTACGTTATCTTCTTCGATGAATTTCCAACGACTCCGAATGGAAAGGTAAATTTCATGTTTCTGTGTTGTTGTTGTTGTTGTTGTTGTTGTTGTTGTGGGTAGGAGTGGGTTTTTTTGTTCTTTCTTTTGGCGCGTAATTATATTGCTTTCTATAAGAATACCACTTCAATCGGGATGATGCTCGATCACATCGCTTGCTTTCTGAATGTGGACTCAATAAACAGTGGCAGAAACCAAAAAGGTCTCGTTTATTTTGTCAAATAATGTTGTTTTATGCATATCTAGTAGAACATGTAGAACAGGGTTTTCTTTTTTCGTCGCCTTATAGACTATTTTACATTTTGTTCTTCATAAATATATTATGATAAATAACCAAAATGTTTCATAAATCCTTGTTCTTTGTCTCTCTGTTTTAGTATTCACGCATTGAAGCAACACGAATTGCGAAGAAAGCGTTCAACATAATAGCCTGTTGTAAGTTAAATGCTGTTTCATTAATTTGATTTTGATTATAAAGTTAATTTGTGACACCAATATTTGTAATAAAATGATACGGGAAATGAACGATATTTAATATTTTTAAATATGTTTTTCCCCGGCTTTCACTTCTTTTAGAACGCAATCGAATAGTTCGTGTATGATGTTAATCTAAAATCCAGCTCAACAAATTCGAGCTGGGGATACAGAATGTCTTCACCGTCCGAACGGTCAAAATATACTTGAGAATATTCTTTACGATGGAAACTGGGAAGAATTTGAACTCATTCTATTAAAGTTGCTTCCTGCAACATGAGGAATTGATCGCGGCCGTAGTGTATCAACCAGTAAACCAACTCGTCCACACGATGTATTATGTTTTGACTAACAAAATACGATCTGTATAATGGTAGTCAACATTGATAGTGACTAAGAAGCAGAAGATAACCATTGTTAAAGTTTATGACAAACTTAATTCAAGGCAAAGAGCATAATGCTCAATGCATCTTTCTTACATTCCTGGCATACAGTCCGCAAAAGAATCAAAGTACCATTAGGGACAGTTGCATTTCAGAAACGATAAAGCTGCCCGAGACCAGCCTGGACTAGACGAGGGCAGCTGCCCAAAGACCTGGACGTGAAGTATTGAAGGAGCATGGCGATCGAGGGGACAATTTCACTATAATCACCACGATTAAAATAATCTGAACTCAACGTAAAGCCTGTACCAGAATAGTCCAGTCCTACGTTATTCATAACATCATAGGATGCAAAATACCAAATTATCAACTATACATTGCACACTGTCAATGATTCGTGCCCAAAGGATGCGAATGTAAAGAACGTGTCCGCTCAAAGCAATGAACCCGGTTACGAGACAAGAGAGGTATTGAGACAAGCGCAAAATATTAAGACGAGAAAATAAAACACGGAAAAATAACCCGATAATAGCAATTGAATCCGATTTACGATCATTATACTAGTAGTGGTCAAGTTTACTTTAATAATCTATTTTTAATGGAAACTTCATAGTAATGCTGTAAATTCAAAAAGATGTGGAACCCTATTTGTCTTAACCCCTCTTTATTACCCCCTATCAATGTCGGCTTATTATGCATGTTAAAAAAATATTTACACAAAATAAGGTCTAATCTTTTGAGCAGTTTTGATAATTTATCATTTCTCTATCAACAAAAAAACGTTTTTCCTAATATAACTACCATTTACACGTCATAAAATGGTTTAAAATGTTGGAAACTTGCATATTTTAACCATTTTTAGGCTACATTTTGCTCTAAGAATAGCCCAAAAATGTCCATAAACTTTTAACATAATAGTCCATATTAACTCGGATTTCTTTTTATTATATGTAGAAACACGACAGTGTATTTAAAACTGTATAAAGATGCCACATTGATGTACTCACACACTTCAAAATGTAAATCAAAATATGTTTTCATCATATTTGGATAAAATTTACATAGTTAATTAAACGCTTGTTTTTCTAAAAGCTTAAATTCCAAGCTTGTCAATGGTATCCCACTTAATACCAAGCCACTTAATGGTTTTTACCCAACCCTCCACACCACTCAAATATACCACTTTTATAAGGGGTAATAAAATAGGGTTAATAGGAAAACCGGCCTTGATTGCACCAATATTTTATCACTGTTTTCGTCAATATTCACCATACGTGGTGTGTATCGAATTGATAGCTTTTTTTAACACATTACGTATTTTACGTTTTTAAACATAACTTGCGTCAGTAAAATCAAACGAAAGAGGAAATAGATGACACAATTTGTTCAAATTGTTTTTTACTAATTTTACTATAATAGTCATAGATCGAGAAAATGAATCAACCTGAGCATATTCAGCAGCCATCGATCAGATAATTTTGACAGCAATATGCAATTACATGCGGTCAGCTTCCTTTTGTGTTGTCATAAGTGGCTTTGGCGCCTTTTTGCGTTTTGAGACGTTTTGGTAGATTCATTCAACCTGTAATGCGTGTATAAAACGTAATTAACCTTTTCTAAAGATGGCGGGCACAAAAGAGGGGCGTACTTTGAAGTGAGAAATCTTTTCTATGCTTCTCAGCTGACAAAAGATTACTCACTTCAAAGTACGCCCTCTCATTTTGTGTCCGCCATATTTCAAGGAGGTCTATTATGTGGGGGCGAAGGGTTAAATACATTGCCCTGTAGCATAGCAATCCAACGAGGTTATGCTGATCAGAATAAGTTCCAGCAAAAGTACTCCGTAGATGCAGATTCTATTCGTGCGATCGCACAAATAATGTATGTAGCTACAAGAGATGTTGCATAGCAACTGTGACGAGGTTATGCAGATCAGCATAAGTTTCCGATATGGTGATGATATCGTCAGGTCGTCTGAGAGTCTGTTGAGCAAAGTTGAATTTATAGTCAATTTTGAAAAATAAAATCGGTATTCTAAGAAATAAGTGTACTAATTCTTAATCTAACGAAAGTAAACATGAAAGATAGCAATTGTAAATTTGTTTTAGCAACAATCTAAGTATTGAAACCCACGAGGAGCATCTTAATGACATTGTTTTAAGGGCTGGGGTATCAACGTTTGGACAGTATTTATTGTGGGACATTAGAGCACATCAGACATATCGAATTGCATTCTGAATACGAAGAATGTCATTATGATATCAAATAATTTTGATTTTTTGAAATTCGCAATTTAATACACATTTATGGCAAATCATTAAAATTGATATTTTTGATATTTAACAGTACTTGAAGTAAACTTTATAAATCTGATGATTTATACTTAAAGTGTATGTAGTGGGATAAAAGCCGACGATAAATTGAAAATTTTGACCTTTCGTATTGAAGATATGGATTTTTTTCCCAAAACACCAAAAAATTAGGTCTTTTTGGGGAAAAAATCCATATCTTCAATATGAAAGGTCAAAATTTTCAATTGACCGTCGGCTTTTCCTCCCTGCTACATACACTTTAAGAATATGTCATTAGATTTATATAATTTACTTCGAGGACTGTTATATATCAAAAATTTGAAAAATATCAAATTTTATAATTTGTCATAAAATTTGTATCATATTGTGATTTTCAAAAAATGAAAATTATTTGATATCAGAAAGACATGCTTCGTATTCAGAATGCAATTCGATAGGTCTGAGGTTACTCTCATGTCCCACAAAAAAATACTGTCGAAACGCAATAAACGCTCATTTTAGATCCCTTAAGTGATAAAATTAATTTACATTATTAATTAAGGTCAATTTCAGTGTTCAGAATGCTATCACCAATCTAAATAATAAGAACATTCCAATCGCATCAAAAACTAGGTCCGAAAGGGCGGCAATTTAGTGTAATGCGCCCTTATATTACTAGTGAAGCTGCACCGATATTAAGGGCGTATTACACTAAATCACTGCGCGGAAGGTGCAATGGTGATGAGTTCCGGTTAAACGTATATGGCTACATGAGACAATGTGGTGTCCTTAGGGACCATGTTCTTCGTGAGGTTGGCATGTTCTGATTTCAATGAAAGATGCTAACCTATTAATGACTAAAATAGATATGAAATTATACAAATCGATTTCACAAGAAAAGTAGGCCATGTCCGAATGCTAACGGAACAAGTTTTTATGCTAGTTTTGGCGTTGAAATAGCGGCGTCGCTTTTCAACATTTTTTAATAAAAAACTGAACCTGTAAAGTTCCCCAAAATTGAAGCTTAAATGAAATTTCAGTCCTTAATTAATACAGGGATGACGTTAAAAAGTGAAAAATATTGTCACGTCTGGTAGAAAACGCCGTTTAAAAAAGGTGATTTTTACGTGCTTTTCAATGGAGAAGTTATTTGGTGGTTTACGCCCTTAAGCTTATGAAGTTAAAATGGCGACTCAAAAGTTGACGAATAGTTACATTCATGTTCCTAAAAAGGAGCCCTTCATAGGGTTGACAGTAGGACAACAACTGTATAAAATGACGGAGAAGTATCCTGACAAAGAAATGTTTGTCTTCTACGTGGATAACGAAAGATTTACATTTAAGCAAATGAAGGCAAAGGTAAGTCTGTTAGTCTGATTTACACTTCCCTGGTTTGATCATCTATTGTTAGCATTGGTGGTTATGTATAATGTTCGAGCATATTGCTGATGGATTTACATATCTTTATTATTTCGAACCATTGTGTAGGCCTATTATTATAATTTATTATTAACATTTATATACCTCGGTATTTTACGACATCATTTATAGCCATACCCTACCTAGACAGTTATAATTATATTCACTGTATAACTATCATAGCATAGGCCTACATTGTTAAATTTGCCATAAATTAGGTCATGGCAAGTTCACCATTCAATATCAAGGCTTTATGTGCACACGGCTTTATCAGAAGAGCACCTTATCTATTTGCATGCAACTATTTATAGAAACCTTCACGGTTTTGCTACAAAATACATTTGGGAGGTAGTGTAAAACGGCACCGGTTCGCTATCTCTACGGTCCGCTATCTCTAAGGTTCGCTATCTCTAAGGTTCGCTACATCTAATTACAAGAAAGGTCCACTATGCCTAACGTTCGATATCACTATTTTCAATTAATTTGGAATAAGGTTCGGTAATTCTAAGGTTCGATATCACTAATTTTAAATAAGGTTCGCTATCACTAATTTATTGAAGGGTCGCTATACCTGAGGTTCGCTATCACTAAATCTTTTTTAGGTATAGGGAACCCTTTTCTCTATTAGAGATAGCGGGATTATCATCTCCATAGATTTTACACGTTAGGGGTGGTGCAATAATTATGTGTACCCCGGTCTGGTGAATGAATTTGGTCAAGCAATTTTTGGTAGGTCGAAGGGGGGGGGGTCAAGTGACACAGATATTTTGGGCACCATTTCTATATTAGGCCTACACCATAAAAAAAAAAAAAAGTGTAGGAAAACGTTAGGAACACATTCAAATATGCAAAATGTCCTTCTCGCTGCGCTCGCATTATATGATAAGTCAATTTAAGGTTTTAAATTCGGGTTCCCCAAAATCTTGCATGTGTAAGGGGGAGGGGCAAAGAATTTTTGGCACGTGAAAAGGGGGGGCAAAGGTTTCTTGGCACGTAAAAAGGGGGGCAAAGATTTTTTGGCACGGCTAAAGGGGGGGCGGCAAGCGATTTTTGGCAGACCATTTTGAAAATTCACCACCCCGGGGTACACATAATTATTGCACAGCCCCTTAATATAGCGAACCTTGTCTCCGCTCTGTGAGCGCAAATTATCCCTATTTTTTGTAGTTAAACAAATATCATACTGTTTTGCAAAAGGAAACATAGCTAAATCCTAATCCCTGGTCACATTTTAATATTCAGCCAATTTTGTAAAAAGGGTCAAAAACTGTATTTTGTTTGACGTTTTGAAAATGTTTTGAACAGGTTATATTTTGGGTTTTTAGTTTTGGTAAAAACGTTTTAATAACATTAAATGTCGTGTTTATATAAGTCGTTATGAATTCGGCAGAGTGACGAATCGAGAATTTTGAGCAAATTGAGTTTTTGTATGCTTATGATTATGTTTCAGGTTATCTTTTATTTCCACCAAAAATCTTACTCACCGACGTAGTTATTGAAATTTTGATTTGGACGAATCGCGCCTAAGTGCGATAAATGAATTCGGCAGAGAGACGAATCGTATACTTAGCTGTACAAATCATGTTGTTCTGTAGTATTGTATAGCGGAAACCCCGAATTTTCTATATTACATGTCCTATACTAATATATTTGATACCGACGTATAGCTGTAGGTATCTTTTATCCAGTGATACCAAAATAAGTACAAACATTCCCCACATGATATTACTGTGGTTTAATTATGTGAGTGAGCGCCCGTGAAATTGGAAAATCCCGGAAAATCATACGTTAAAATATAGGCTAATATTGTTATTTTTGCTTTAAAATCCTCGAGTTTTTGCTAAATATTACAGGGATGACTATTTATAACTTACATAGCAAGTTAAGTCTACATAGCTTCAGGACAACTAGTAATTGCTACACAAAAGCCCCAAATCAAGAACGCGTGTTATGGTTTACACGTAGTTGAATGCGTATTCGACCTCTCTCTCTGCGCAGTGGTAGAGACATTTTGGATACAGCATAAAGCCGAATAGCTGTTAAAACGCGTTTTGAGGGATATATCGATCATTTCAGAACATGCAAGTATTGCCAATAATTCGTGTACATTCACTTAATAACAGTTATTTATCTCGGTATTTTACGACATAATTTATAGCCATACCCTACCTAGAGAGTTATAATTATATTCACTGTATAACTATCATAGTATAGGCCTACATTGTTAGATTTGCCATAAATTAGGTCATGGCAAGTTCACCATTCAATAATATACATTTCAAATGAGTGCTCACGAATGCCGTGTTCATAACTATATATAGGTCATGAAAACGTTTTACGTTATGTATGAAACACACTACAAAAAATAGTTTTAAAATGTTTTCAAAATGTTATTGTCAAATATTGTTTGCCAACATTTTTTTTTTTTTTTTTTTAACAAATATTTTCTCAACACTCAAACAACATTATGTTCGAATTTTAGAACCAATTATCAAAATAATAATAATAATAATAATAATAATAATAATAATAATAATAATAATAATAATAATAATAATAATAAAATAAATAAATAAATAAATAAATAAATAAATAAATAAATAAATAAATAAATAAATAAATAAACAAATAAATAAATAAACAATAAATAATTACAATTATACTCAATTGCCTTATAATATTTTGACGAATGCTTAGACTTGATCAAAATCTTTTAATTTTGTGACTGCAATTGTAAGAAGACATGCAAATAAGAACCTTTTGATTCTACCAATCCTGATGATATTCAATCATGTTTGACTCCCATCTTAGGCGCTTGCCGTAATATACAAAATCATACAACCCTGGTTTCCCGAACTAACCACTTCCGGCACTTTTGCTATACCATACGTAATATCTGGTATGCTTCGTGTTCATTTCAGAGCCAGAAATTTGCTGCCTCCCTTGTTTCTAAGGGCCTCAAGAAAGGAGACACGATAGCAATTTTAGGTGCAAATCATTCGGAATGGATAGTCGCCTTGTACGCCTCTATACAGCTTGGAATTATACTGGTAAGTACATAGTGTATAGTTTTTATTTCTCTCGAACAGAGTAAAATGCTGAGAGTAAACATTTTCATGGTTGACGGCAACAAAAATTGTTTAACCGTGTACACAGAGCCAAACTATACATAGATCGCAGTCGGTTACCAAAAGAGTAGGATGTTAGCTTGAACCTGTGCCTTCCAGTTTTATTATTTGTCCTGTTTTGATATTGTAGTTAGGTGAAAAGTTCAATTTGGTGACCACTCTCTGGCTAGTAAGGTTTGACGATTGATTCGACTTCTATGGACCATTTAGGGGAAAAATAGCCACCATGTCCCTCGCGAAAATCCCGGCATTTTTCGCTAGAGGCCAAAATCCAAAATGGCCGCCGCCACCATTTTGAAAATTTAAGTTTTGAACCAGAGCACCTATAATCATGCACAAAGACACTTTTTCGGATAATAATGTGACGCATAAGCGCCACATATCAATTTGTAAGCGCTCTTTAGCAAAGTCATAGTTCATTGAATTTACAACCGTATGACAAAACAGGCGAAAATGGTAACTTGTGTACGATTTGCAATTTAAAGAGAATAGGCCATTGCTCATTCTAGTGACGCTAGTATATGGATAATATAAATGTGCTTTTGCATTTAATGGCATGCATTTGAAAAATATTGTAAGGAACATTTGAGGTTTTGACTTTAAAACCTACATTTTGGTATAAAAATGTACTTGGCTAGGCAGTTTTCACCAGATTTTCCACATTCGCCTTGCTATAACATTAGATTGCTTTATTTGATGACTTAGTGACGAAAACAGTTTTAGGAGAAAGTGTTAGCTTTCGTTTGATATTAAAAAAAATCTGATTGGATAAAGGGAAAACTTGAGGTTTCGACAAAAACAAATCAAATGGGCCATTTTTCAGCTAGAATCTCCACAGCTCTTACATTGCTATGCTCTCAACCGTGTAGTGTAATCAAAGACTGTGCGGAGACAATTCACTGCTTTGCTTGAGAGCTCTTGAACGATAATGTGTGCTCAGGTGTATCGAGGTGGAAACTGTGCGCATGATGGTTTATAAGAGAATCGTTTTTGTATAGAAACCTTTCCATATGATCCAACTTAAAATGTGTGTTGGGGGGGGGGGGTCGGCTTTAATTGTCAACAAGTGACTGAAAACAACCAAAATGGTAATTTACCGAAGGGATTGACGCCCATGATGTGACATGAAAGTTGCCATCCGTATATCCGGGAGGATGATCTTGGTATTCGTATAAACTGCATCTCTGTAAAAACACTTGGTATGAAAAAAGTAATAATTATGTAGTATATTTCCATACAGGTGCCTTTGAGGCTGGAGTTCCCACATTCAACAATCGTAGCCATCATGAACAAGGTATTTCCTATCGCTTTCAAAAGTAGTCAATTATATTTAATCCTAAGCAAGATGCGTTTGCTTTTGTTTACACTTTAGCTGAAAATTGTGCAGCTTATACCTCGAGTCAGGAGGACTAAGTAATATTCTCGTATGTTTTGATGTCCTTTCGATCAATTTGTGGTGCTTTTTTTTTGTTTATTGTACATTCATTGCAAATGGCAAGGTAGTCATAAACCATTTTGTTTAAAGAAAACATATCAAGATCTGTTTGCCATTTCAGTTGCAGTGTAAGGCGATAATTCTGACACGATCTCCTGATGATCTGTTGGACAGGGTTTGCGATTATTTTCAAGAACTGAAAAGTAGTCTGGCTGAACAATTAAAATCAGACTGGTAAGATGAGTAGATTGGAATATTTAAACGATAACACTGTATACATTGATAAAATATTCATGTATACATGTATGCCTATGTGCATTAACTACTACTATTTTGTGAAAAGCGTGCGTCGAATTTGTCCTTTCTGTGACTTTTTACCGGTATTCATATCTGTCTTTCGGTGTCATCTCTCTGTCTCTCTCCTTCTTTATTTTCTTCCTTCTTTCTTTCTTTCTTTCTTTCTTTCTTTCTTTCTTTCTTTCTTTCTTTCTTTCTTTCTTTCTTTCTTTCTTTCTTTCTTTCTTTCTTTCTTTCTTTCTTTCTTTCTTTCTTTCTTTCTTTCTTCTTTCTGTCTTTCTTTCTATTCTTTCTTTCTTTCTTTCTTTCTCTCTCTCCTCTCTTTCTTTCTTTCTTTCTTTTGTTTTCTTTTTCGAATTATTATAGTATTGCAACGTGCTTTAACATATACTTTCTTTCCACAGCTGTCCACATTTACAGTTCATTGTTCTCGGAAGTAACTCGGCAACAAAACTATCCTGCAAAACGTACGGTTAAAATTTATTCTTTACTTCTAAATGCAATATATAACAATAGCCAAGTTATATTTCATTATTGCAAGATGCTAAAACGTAAAATTTAGTTCTGACTTGTTTTCTCGTATACACACAGATTTAATAATGTTTAGACCAATCATCAAATGTAAAATTGAATACATGAATTTAAAACCCACCCAAGTCCATGGGAAGTGATTTTGAAAAAAAAATCCGTGTATCATTTTAATTCCTCCAGTTAGATTTACCTGGTCAATATGGCAAGTTATACGTGTAAATGAGTGGGTTAAACTGTATTAGGTATGACTATTAGCATTTCAGGGACTTCGTGGGGTTCATTTTAAATGCTGGACTTGGGTGTTTTTCGAATCATATACAAAGACAACAATGTTGGAATGAGATTACCACTAGTAAGATAATACAAAATAAAGCACACAGGTATGTATACTGTTGATAAGCATTCTGCCATGTAATATAAACCACCCACTTTCCTTGATTAAACCCATTGTTTTTTCAAAAGTCACTCTCCAGCAATGAATGCGTTACAAGTGGACTTTTATACATACTGGATTTCAATCAATGTGTTACAAGACTCAAATCATGGACTTGGGTGGTTCTTTTATACATGCTATCATTCACATGCTTAATAGACACAAAGGATGAATTTGAGTTGTTCTTTCATACATATGACAGGCATATGTATAGCAACAATTTCCCAAGCTTAACTCAGTTTGGCCAAAGTATGGACTTGGGTGGGTTTTGTATTCATATATTCAATTGTAAAATGAGAATTCTTTAAAAGCGATGAAAATTGGACAAAACTATGAAAATGGAACCTTTTCTCATCTAAATGAATGAGAAATACTAATTCACCTGTCAACAACCTGTCACAGGTAGTTGTTTGACACTGATATTAATGTGAGCTTCGATTTTCTTAAAAGGAATTATTATGATTAATTTGTTTTGATGCAAAGCACCTACATTGCGTTATCTGTGTAAGTGAATGTAAAATCTAAGGAAGCCATAACCAGGATCTTGAGACATTGCTAATTTTTAATCTCTCAGATTTCATTATTGATCATAATTTTATTAACACATTTAAATCAATAAACTGCGCCGTCGTAGGTGTCATCTGAGATTTTAAAAAGGGATAAAAACCAGAATTTCAAAGGAAACACAATCGGCTACAATTGGACTCGAACTCTAGACCTCGTGATCGCAAGGCATTAACGAAACCACTACACCGTAGTAGGGCCGTTGTCAGTCGTGCATGAGTTATTTATAATAAGTATAGCAGGTTGATGGCCAAACGGTGGACACAAACAGTGTTAAAAGAAATTGATGTAATTTTCTTTATTGTCCTTAGTGGGAAAGTGCACGAATCAAAATTCCAAGTTTATTTTCTTAACCCTAAATACATTGCCAACAAATATATTCGTAGTAAAATCGATACAAGTATGTCTTTTCTACCATGTCACGGGGCATACGTACATTGAATAATAATATACATTACAAATCGATTAAATGTACATAGAGTTCCTCGTGGTGCAGCGGTAGAGGATCTGACTTGTTAACTATAGTCTATATTGAGGGTCATGAAGTTCGAATCTTCTTTAGTGCTATTTTCTTATTATTGTTACTTTTCCTCTTCTCTTCTTTTAAGATTATTAAAACTTTTTTAACCTCAACGTATTTACTCAATTTATACAACTGCATTATCGGCATATATTTATACCAAAGATCTATGAGTGGATTGGAAGGTGAGCGGGTCTTTTGGTGAATCTTCTTTCTTCCTTCCTTCCTTCCTTTCTTCTGTATTGCATAATTATTAAAATGTCTTTATATGAATTATTCAATGAATAAATCTTGATTGACTAATTTCTATTTCCATGTATCAATGCTTGGTTTTCTTCAACATGTTCAATTTTGTTTTATATATATATTATTATAGAAAATCATAGGCCTAATAACTACATATACATATTTCGCACCCTCGGTTCAATAAAACCGTCCATAACAAGTTCGCCATATGATATTTTATTTGTGTATAATTTCCAGCCTATTTTGAATCCCCTCCCTCCCCACCAAACAATGTTGGAGCAAACATATTCATGATATACAATGTATAACAATGTATATCATATATGTATATATATGTATCATATATATGTATCATACATGTATATTATACATGTAGTATATTTTTTTTTAAATGCGGTGTTTGGTACATAACATTGAATAAGGGGGCGGGGGGAGTCATTGAACCGTGGATATGTCACAGCAAATTTGCACTTGATTGTAGTTATATATATATGGTATACAGAACGTCAGGATGACGGTTGAAACTTAAATTTCCTCATTTAAAACAATGTGACAGGTGGTTGACACGCTAATTAGTATTTCTCATTCATTTGGATGAGAAAGTTTCATAGAAAATTTACAATTCTCATACTTTTGTCCAATTCTCATCGTTCTGAATTTTTCTACTAGTGATGGTTGATATATTTTATGTTATTGTCAATTTTAGCATGATACTGAATTAATGCCCGGTAATGTGCAGTAACACGTATTCATCTTGGGAAAGCAATAATTACATTTATACTATTTATGATACTTTAATATTATAGGGGTGTTTACAGTTACGACGACTTCATGACACTTGGTAACGAGACTGATATTAGCAAGGTGGAGGAAATATGCAAGTCTCTGGATATTGACGATCCATGTTGTATATATTTTACATCTGTAAGTCAGAAAGCAGTTGACATATTTTTTTTCATTATTTTTTTCTTTCATTTTTGTATATAACTATAATATACCTATATCTTTAGTGGAAGCACTGATACCAAAATCCTGAAAAAGAGCAAACGAAATAAGGGTGCATCTGAAAGACCCGTCGGGCTGCTTAGCTCCGATTGGTGTAAAGACCTTTTCTTGATTTGCTGGGGATTAGGCCCCCGCCCTCGATTGTTATTCCAAATTCTTACTTGTACATGTTTTATACGAGTGAATTTTAATCAAAGAAAATACCCTGCGAAACCATCCCGACAATTCAGCCAATTAAAATCGCTGATACAAGTATTTACGCACAATTTAGGCTCTAAGATTGCGATATCCTTTCATTTTGCAACAGTTGTTAAATGGGCGTAATATCTACGTGGATAGCAAAAGCTAACATTATGTGAAAAAACACAGTTAATTTGTGTACAGGAATTTTACAATATTGTCTTAATATCGGTCACCTCAATGCATTCCATAGGACAACATTGAAAGAATGGTACATTCCAGAAGAAGAAAATGCGACATTTAAAAAAACATGATAACAAGAATAGATACAAATAACACCATATTCAACCAATCAAATAGAATTGAGAGTATGTATACTGTTCCATTTTGAAGCAATGAACAAGAATGCACTGTTTCTCATGTTTCTGCTTGATCGATTGATTGTCTGATTGTTTATAATTATTTGTACAGGGTAGTACTGGGATGCCTAAGCCAGCAGTGCATTCACATCATTCCATTCTTAATAACGCAATGACGGGAGCCTTCTTTAGGACGGGAGTGGACAACTTCAACTGCAATTGGGTAATGATAAAACATTCTTTTTAAACATTTGTATGAAGTCCAATTAGATTTCTTTATAAAGGATTCAAATATAATTCATTGCATTACATTACATCTTTAATAATAGCGTCATTGTAATTAAATCCCTGAGAAACTCCCGAGGCGTTTTTAATTTACATGATTTATTTATTCATTTATACTTCTTGGAAGCCCAATATGGGATGCATTAATTGGATAAATATGTTGTTGGTATCTTATCAAATGTGGATATTAATCTTTAATTTCCAAAATGTTATCAAATCCATTCGAAACTTCAAAGTATAGTTAAACTTCTTCTTGGTAAAGTTTATGAATGGGTTTGATATACCAAATCTGATAAAATCTTGTAATAAGGAATCAGGGAGAGAGACATTCGATAATTATATTGATGCATAATGTTTGCATTATGGCGTAATCTACAACGCTGTAGATTATTTCATTCATACATTATATGCGCTAGCCATCTGAAAACTGTTAAAAATAGATTCCCGAAACACAAATTGTTATTGTTTTTAGGAATCACTTCGGTATATGATTGGCGTCACCTTATCAGGCGTCGGGACTGTTTGGGGAACATATCTTCCTATAGCGAGAGGTTGTACGACCATTGTTTTATACCCAGCATTCAATGCTGGCATTATGGCTGAGGCACTTCAAAATGAAAGGTAATCGTTTATAATTGTGGGGAATACTAGGCCTAGGCCTTCTGTTTTCCAAAAACTTACGTGGGACCTTCTGCATACCCATTTCTATAATGATAATCACAAATATACCTACAAGCCAAAGTACCTTCAAGGGTATTACGTTCCCGCGATAATGACAACGTAGTTGATTTCAAAAGGCTTCTACGTCAGAAGTATGTTGTGGTCCCGGGTTTTGATACCAAAGGTTCTAAATCATAAATGTACATCCCAACACAACTTGAGAAAAGGAATAGCGAGAATTGGACCTTGCCCATTGGTCGAATTTGCTTGATAGAGCCCTCCGTGAATAATTACACCCTATAAACCTTGACTTTTAAGTTAAATTGGAGTGTGACATATTACAATTTGTTAACAAATTTGATATCCAATTGTAGATTAACAGTGTTGGTTGATCGGACAGAATTTACTGAAATGTCCATTTCATATTTTGTTATTTCTTCAAGGGTTTCCATCGGTACGGCATATATTCACCAAGTCTATGATCTCCTCAATCTACCGAATATCGATTCATACGACTTTTCAAACCTTAAACTAAGTAAGATGTATAGTTTCCAAATGCAAAATTGTAATAAATTAAAACAATAATCGAAATTCCCTAAAAAGGGTTCATATTTTATCATAATGTGGCAAAGTTCTTGCTGTAGGCCTGTCGCAACATAGGACATGAGATGTCGCGTACACCCATGTGTACACCCGTGCCCATTTTTTGCTAAGGGAAATCAACATATCAAATACACGAAAAGTAACACTGTTTTATATTTATTTTAGTGAGCATGGGTGGTAGTATTATTCCAAACGAACTACGACAAAAAATGAAGAAACTAGTCCAGCATACAACGGTGAGTAGAAGTAAATTACGGTCCATCTGAATCGTCGTGCGATTTGTCCATAATGATGAATAACAGAGTACTATAATTCCAGAAAACATAAACATATTTCTAAAACGTTATAAACGTGTTAATTTAGAAACGTTTTAACAATATTTTTTGCCAGCTTATAAAGGTCATGAGAATGTTTTAACGTTTTATATGAAAAAGCATTAAAACAACATTTTGGAAAATTAATGTTGCCAATCGGGTATTGAAAGTGATATACGCGTTTCGCAACCAAGATGACTGTTGCACTGTAAACAGACGATAGTGGCCGACGTCATCTTAATATTGCAACAGCCAATATCGTAAGCAAAACAAACAATATGACGGCAACACTGCCTAGACGTTGGACGCAATTATTTTTCCCCGAGCCGAGGTGTGTTTTTGGGCGGGTGCGGCGTGCCGCACCCGCCCTGTATTCTCTGACTATTGACCTACTTTTTCACATACCGCAGTGTTGAGAAAATATTCGTGCCGGTTATATCCCAAACACCCACAGAGGTGGTAGTTTACGGCAAGTTTTGTAATTATTACTTGCTTTTGATATGTAAGTAATACGATAAAGTCGTCATAGGCAGTAATGTGTTTGTATTAAAAGAAATAACAAAAATAATTATTTAAGTAATAGAAATACTATTTGGAAATTGCAGCAAGATTTGCAGATGTTTTTATTTGAACAGTACCAGTTCACCAGTTTTGCTAGTTTTCCTAATCTTTGGGCTAAATTAACAGCATCGTGAAGGTAATATATATCATTTTATACTGACAGTTTCTGTATGGACTTAAATACAGCTTGTATGTACATTGTGTTCAGTGTGTACATAGGCTATTTACTTTTCAAATCTTGTGACAAAGTGTGCTTGATAATGCTTGTATAAGGTATTATAGACAAATTATTAGAATGCATGTGCACCAGTAGAAATGGCCCAGGTTGAATATAATAAATAAACATATGAATGAATATTTTATTCCCTGGATTATTTTTGTTGGGACAAAATAATGATATAGTTTGACGCTTTGAAATACAGTTATGTTAATCATAATAAAGTTACAAAGTTAAAAAATAATATCGAAATATTGTAAAATCAAAGTTTTCCCCTCATAAGTTGTATCAAAACAACATATTGAGGAAATTGATATGACAGATTTTTAAACTTTGATATGGAAAGATACCCCAGCCCTGTTGTCTCACCAGAGAAGATGAGCAGAAGTCTTTCTATCTGATGATAAAAAAACTCTAGGTATGATTACGAAAATGTTTTAAATAACTATTATCTACAAAAGTTTTATAACAATGTTTTATATAAAATGTTAACATAAATCATCTTCTGTTATGATGTGAAGGGTTAATATAAAAACAGGGAAAATCTGTTCCAACTGACCAGCAGAGAATAAAGGATAAGCAATAGATAAGATTAAAATCAGGGAAAATATGACACAACCTCCAATGGGGGAATAACAAACGTATAAACGTATAAAGTTAAAAACTCTTTTAACTTCGATGAAATCGATGTTGTGTCATATTTTCCCTGTTTTTAATTGTGAAGACTTACTCATTCTTTTATTTCTCTTGACAATTTTTCATTTGCCCGCCCTATTCCTTTTAAAGGAATTTTTATTATCTCTATCTAGAGAAAAAAGTGCACAAAATATATTTCCTAGTGCAATATATACATTTTCACATGAAAATAAATGATTTTGGATTCAAAATAAATGTGCAGAAAAAAATCACCATGCAGAACACTACACAACGTAACTTCTGTGTACAAGTTTGAGTTCTTAAGTATTGTATCATAACATAGTGCGTTATTCATACAAAGAATTCAAAAAACAGTACTTATAATGAGGTTCACTGACGAACCTCAACGGATTTAGACTGATAAAATATTGCTTGAAAACATACATACACTTTTGGAATTATTTGAGACATTTTTGTGCATGCAATTACGTGTAAAAACAACTGACTGTAAACAAAAGGTAATTAATGGCGCCCTCTTTAGACAGACTAATACAATAGAGATGGTTCATAATTCGATGCAATCCCTTCACAAAGTAACGAATATTAATATAACTTATAAGCTTATTGGATCTCAGTAAATAAAATGTCATTTCGTGACGTGTACGCATGACCCGCTCGCGAATTTTTTTTCCGTAGTTAACATTTGAATAGGAGAAACTTATAATACATAATGTATAGTATTACATGTATTATGAGGCTAGATTCCACATGCCATTATTACTAAGTATTTCTTCTTAACAAAAAGAAACGAACTATATTATATTTAAAATTCTACCAAGGATTGACCGGGGTTCGAACCAACAACCTAGCGATCCATAGTCAGACGCTATACCACTATGCTACGAGTAGTTCTGCCAGAAAGCCGTCTTTCTATCATACTTGTTGATTACGGAATAAAGCGTATATACACGATATACTATAAAAACTATATTACTAGTTAATACGTATATAGGCCCTATCTCCGATCAATATTGAACCCTAACCCTAAGACCCTAACCCTAACCCTAACCCTAAACCTAACCCTAACCCTAATAGGCGGGACACCACGTATACAGTTGCTTAAACGGGTAAAATAGTTCGCGACCCGCTCCGTATTGTAAATTTGCCTGTTTTAAGTGTGAAATTCTTAATAATTAACAGGTTTTATATTTTTATTTACGCACAAAGAATTGCTATGGTATGACAGAAATGTTAATGACTCATGTGGGTGACCCTGTAGACCCACCGGACAAATCAGCAGATGCAGCTACTTATGCTATAGACGGTTTTGAGGTGAGAAAATGGATGAAAATAAAATATCGTGCTTAACCTTAAGGGATCGAATAGAAACGTTTGCACGGTATTTTTGTGGGCCTTTAAGAGCAAATCAGACACATCAAAATCAGACACATCAAAATATAATACAAATTTTATGGCAAATTATTGAAAATTGATATTATACTATATTTAACAGTCCTCGAAGTAAACTTTAAAATCTAATGATATGTACTTGAAGTGTATGTAGCTGGGAGGGAAAGCTGTCCATCATTTGAAAACGTAGACCTTATGTATTGAAGATATACATTTTGTTCTCAAAAAGACAAAAACTTTAAGCCTTTTGTGGACAAAATGTATATCTTCTATACAAAAGGTAAACGTTTTTAAATGATTGACGGCTTTTCCTCTCAGCTCTACACTTTAAGTACATATCATTAGTTTTATAAAGTTTACTTCGAGGACTATTAAATGCCAAAAATATCAAAACATACAATTTTAATAATTTGCATAAAATGTGTATTACTGTATATCGCGAATTTCAAAACTTCTTAAATATTTGACAGCAGCAGTGTATTCCTCAGATTAAGAATGCAATTTGGTGTGTCTGATGTATTCTCAGGCCCCACAAAAGATACTGGCAAAGCGTTGCTATTCGATTCCTTGAGGATTTTCTTTTATATACTTAAAAACCATGTCACTATTACTGGCCGGCTAATTTGTTTAATAATAATAATAATAAAGACATATTTAATATAGGCGCTTTACACAACCAGAAACGTATTAAAATATCTTAAGCTACAAACAAAGAAAATTTAAGGGCCTAACAAATACAAATATTTTTTTTTTAAATATTAAACAAAAATGTATACAGTACAATATAAACAAAAAGAAAATATCATAATCCACGCCGCTTCCCATGAGTCAAAAAGCAAACGAGGAGGCACGACAAAAGGCACATATGAAGTGACGAGGAGAATGAGTTTAGAACATCATATTTCATAAGCACATAAGCGATTATAAAAAATTTTATTGTAAATATACACAGAGTTTAAAATAGAATTGCACTGCAACCCCAAAACAGCATTTGGAGCACACCACCGCATAAAAACAATCAAAAAGGTGTGACCGGCACAGACGAAAAACATGTTTATTACACTGAAGACGAAGGCTCTTTTCCTAGTGTAAATTCTTATTTTGGTTTTGTTTATATGGCTAGCAATCACCACCAAATTCTTATTACTGTTATCATGGTTATAGTAAATATACAGAGTAAGTTTCGACACATCTTCATCTTCAATTATGGTAGGCACCCGTCCCAGGGCACCTGTGAGGACATGAATGTCTTTGTTGGTAAAATATGTGTTGCTGTGTTCTTGTTCTTACATTTATTTAGACGAAGATTGTTGATGACAATGGCATTATTGTACCTGTGGAAACAGTTGGAGAAATTCTCGTCCGGGGTTACTCTGCTTTCAAATATTACTTGGCTGATGATTTGCAAACAAAGGAAAGAAAAGATAGCAATGGGTGGATACATACTGGGTGAGCCAAAGATATTCTAGAAATCTCTGCCAGGTGCTGTTTTCCAGTAGGCTTAATGTAGGTCTTCTAATTTCCATATAACCACCAGGCCTGGGGAGGGGGGGGGGGCTTCTCAACTTTGGTTTGGTGGGGATGTGCGGCTGGGACTCCGAAAAACTATTCGACTTTAAACCAAATTTGACGAAAAACGTACCTAAAGTTATGCCAATTGTTGGAACAAAAATTTGTTTTGCTCAAAAATGGTAAAAAATTTTTACTTTTTTGAAAACATTTTTCATATAATAATATCAGTCCTCAAATTGCAATAATTTAACATCTTATGCCTACAATACTGACTAAAACACTCTTAGCATTGACAATATCATTAATGATGTTAAAACGGATTTTCAAAATATCTGTATAAATTTTAATGTGTGACTCGTGAATATGTTAAATATCTTGATTCTATGTTTAATTTCTCAATTTTAAATTTTATAGCGATTTAGGTGTGATGGATGAAGCAGGCTTTCTTACGATAAAAGGCAGGAAAAAGGTGTGTAGGTTATAGTCTTTAAGAAAAAGAGGTGTTTACGAAATACTTTTGTGTAACGTATGTACAATGTGACGCAGGTGTATAATTATGTGATACCAGATTAGTGCCAGTGAAATGCATGTGACTACATTTCCATCCTTTATTGGGCTATTCCGATTGAAATCCATACACCCCTATGGAAGACTACCGTAGATGTCAAATGGTGTCACTCATTCAGTTAATCCGATTTTGAAATTCACACTTTCTGTTGAAGATTTATATAGGTCATGTATTCCATATGTGGTGTATAAATTGAAACTAAAATAGCACAAATCTCTTTTACGAAAAATCGGTTCAACAATGTTATCTTTATAATTAAATATATTATTTATCCTGTGTATATTGTTATTCCTACTAGGATATCATCCTCAAGGAAGCAGTCAACTTAATACCGGTAGAGTTAGAAGCAGTGTTGTACGAACATCCAAAAGTACTAGGAGCAATGGTATGTACAAACAGGGTGGAATATAACAGCCAAATCGTAACGATATTCCGGTTGCAGCAATATTTTGCTATAGTTTTAATGTTATTGGTCAGAGGATAATCAAATGAAGCAAGATTTACGCAATTTACTTGAAGAACGTCTATACTATCGTGATATTTGCATAGTGACATTTGTTTGTTAATATCATGTCACACAAGAATTATATCTAATTACAGAACAGGGATAAATATCACGGATTGCAAATTATAAAAATATAAGAATCTTTTAAGTGTCAAAAGTTTCAAGCATCTCAAACGTATTTGACTGACTTTGAGTTGGCAAAAACAAAAGGAAACAAATCCCGCCTTTCGATTTTAAATATTTCTAGATATACATCTTTGGCCTTATATTTGTGTGTATAAATAGGTGATTGGATTGCCTGATGAAAGAGTGGGTGAAGAAATCTGTGCCTGTATCAGGTAGGATTGTGTTCTGCTTGTTTATTTTAATTAATCGCACTAGCACGTTTCATGATGTTAACTTTCATGACTTTGTAGACAACGGTAAAGTTTATTAGAAAGCGGCGTTTGTCTCGTAAACATGTAAACCAAGATAAATGGAAGTGCATAAATAACACAGGGATAAAGTTATGAAGTGTATCATTTATATGTTTTATTTACATTTGATTTTTTCAGAGTTGATAGGGATAATTCGCCTACTGAGGAGGACATCATGGAATTTTGCCGAGGAAAAGTATGTACTTCGAAATGTTATCACGCATCAGCCAAACCCGACACACCCCCATGCGCTCTATAATATCCTAACCCTCTCTCTCTCCTTAACACTAACCCTAACCATGATTCAAACCCTAACACTTTTAAAACTTTATCCTAACCCTAATCTTAACCTAACATCCTCTTAACTTGAACTTGACATATTTACATTGGTTGCTAATGTACCAACGATCCTTGAAAAGAATGAAACTAAATTTTCCTGCAAAAGAGGTCAAGTATCAGATTATAATTTGACTACGTTGGTTTATTTGTTGTTTTATTTATCTGATGTCTCTCATTCACTTAGGTCTATGCCCTATTGGTTCCAAAGTACGTTCTCTTCTTCGATGAATTTCCAACGACTCCGAATGGAAAGGTGAATATCATGTTTCTGTGTTGCTGTTGTTGTTGTCAGTTTATGTTGTTTTATATGTGTGTGAGGTGTTTGTTTTGTTTTGTTTTGTTTTTTCTTGTTCACTTTCTCTCTCTCTCTCTCTCTTCTTTCTTTTGCCGTGTAATTATATTGCTTTCTATAAGAATACCACTTCAATCGGGATGATGCTCGATCACATCGCTTGGTTTCTGAATGTGGACTCAATAAACAGTGGCAGAAACCAACAAGGTCTCGTTTATTTTGTCAAAAAATGTCGTTTTATGCATATCTTACTTATTTCGCAAGCATTTTCCAGTCAACAATATGATGGGTCTAGATACACTACATGATTCCTATTGGGGCCGCCTGTTCAGGTACACCGTCGCCAGTAAAAGGTACTTTGATGCTACTGTGCAGTGTTAGGGGAGTATCAGTGTAGTACCACTGCTGGTGGGTCCTGTACAGTCGTAGCATTGGTATTGTGTTGATGGTGTACCTGTGCAGGTGGCTCCGATACGAAACCTGTAGTACAGTAATATGACCTTTTTTTATACTATGTCGAAGTTTGCCAACAGTTTACTTTAAATGGTCTTAATACTAGTTTGATATTTACCATATGATTTTTCAATTTTAGGTTATTTTCATGTTGTATTGTATGCTAAAAGCTTTCCGGATTTACCTAGGGCTTATAGACTTTGTTTACATTGTGTGCTTCATAAATATATTATGATAAATAATCAAAATGTTTCAATGTTTCATAAATCCTCGTTCTTTGTCTTTCTGTTTTAGTATTCACGCCTTGAAGCAACACGAATTGCGAAGGAAGCATTCAACATATAATAGCTTATTGTAAGTTAAATGCTGTTTCATTAATTTGATTTTGATTAAAAAGTTAATTTTTGACACCAATATTTGTAACAAAATGATACGTGAAATGTGACGCCAATATTTGTAACAAAATGATACGTGAAATGAACGACATTTTTTTTCTATAATTGTTTTTATTTTTTGGCTTTCACCTCTTTTAGGACGCAATCGAATAGTTCGATCCAGCTTAACAAAATAATTCGAGCTGGGGATGCAGAATGTCTTCACCAACCGAACGGTCAAAATATACTTGTAATAATAGACAATGTAAAGAATTTGATCTTATGCTAACTTGCTTCCTGCATCCGGGCCTGCACCATTGTGAGTTGATTTTGGCCTTAATGTTGCCAGGATTGTTGTGAAATAGGGGTATTTTTGTCATTTTATGTTTTTTCTAAATTAAAAATCTATAGAATTTGGGCCTTTATTTGCTTTTTATTTGATTCAAATCGGACACTTGGTTCAGAAGTTGCAAGTAATCAAAGGGAACAACGTGACACGAAAAAGTCACGAATTGAACTCTGGCCTATACTAATACACGTAATGTATTTCTTATGTATTGTATTGTTTTCAAGGGGCGATATTTAAGGAATTTCCAGCTAAAAATTAATTTCTGAATAATGTAATATGTTTATTGGCTATAAAGAGTTCTAATAATTAGTATAAATGTTATTGTTGACAGAAACATGATTTTATAATATTTGATATGCATAATTGCTGGCTAATTAACATATTTAGTGTTTCTAGACTTACAATGCCATTTTCTGCCAGATGTCGTTTCGCGTCATTTTTTACCTTGCACGTCACTTTTCTTGGTAATGGTGTATCTGTTTGAGCTTATTTTTGGCAAGTATGTTGGACATACCTGTATCTAAATATTTACAGAAGGAAATTTTGAAAAACATCTGGTAACCATGGAAACGACCCGTTTTCGTAAATTTTCAATTTCAATGCACCGTAGCGTAACCGTACAACCTTTTTTTGAAAATTCCCTCTGTAATTTTTTTAATTAAACCTAAATTTGTCAAATAAAACAGATTTCAGAAAAAAATTCCAAAGAACGACTAAGAAAAATAGCGCGCAATGACATCATGTGAAAATCCAACATGGCCGCCGTTACCATGGTAACCGTTATAACGACGATCATTTTTTGGCTGGAATCGCTAAGTTTGATCAGCATACACATTCCCACCAATTTACAAGTGCACAGGTCAAATACTTTAGAAAATCACTTTTTTCAGTGCAGCTTCCCCTTAACCAGTAAATCAACTCTTTTACACGATGTATTATGCTGATCAGAATAAGTTCCAGCAAACTCCATAGATGCAGATTCTATTCGTGCGACCGCGCAAATAATATATGTAGCTATGAGAGATGTTGCATATCAATTCAACTGTGACGAAGTTATGCTGATTAGAATAAGTTCAAGTGATGCAGACTATTTTTGCGACCGGGCAAGAATTTATGTAGCAATGAGAGATGTTGATGATATCGTCAGATCTTCTGAGAGTCTGTTGAGCAAAATGGAATGGTCAATTTTGAAAAATAAAATCGGTATTCTAAGAAATAAGTGAACTAATTCTTAATCTTACGAAAGTAGATAATGGAAGATATCAACTGTAAATTTGCTTTAGCAACAACCTAAGTATTGAAACCCATGAGTAACATCCTAATGACATTGTTTTAATTGATAATGTACACTGCATAGGCAAAAACAATCGTAAAATTAAATGGTTTGTAATTTAGAAACAAATTAAGTTAACGTTACTATTTCAATAAACTTATTGAAAGCTTACCTTATACAATTGGGAACTTTTCCATTGCCATTTCTGTCAATTTCTGTCTTGAAAACTATTGGAATAAATCATGGAGACTACTTTATGTATTACTGATCATCAACACTCAATTAACTTATGAGAGATTGTCGGTATGTTAAATGACTTTCAATTAAAGTTTACGAAATCACAGAATTAAGAAGTTTTTTTAAACATAAACACAAACGAATACGTGAAGCAGATTTAGTACTCCTAATCCTATACTTCTTCGTGATCTCTGTATACTAATAATTAATAATGATTTTGAATCTATAGCGCATTACCACGATTACAATAATTAAACATACAAATTTATACAGAAAAAAATGTATATTATACAATGGTTAAAACCGCACATAAATAGCTATGATAACTGCTAAAACAAGCAAACAAACAATATTGCACATAGAGAAAATAAATGAATGAATCAATGGTTTGAAAATGAAGTGGTTTCATAAATCTCTAAAATTTCAAGAACAGGGTGGTCAATGGTCAAAACTCAAAAAGTTCCACAAGTTGTTCGGTTACCACTTACTCCATAATTCTATCCGAACCTTACCTCTGTTCCACCTATAGGATACCACACTTATTTAGTTATGTTTGGTTTGGGCTTTCAAATATCTAAAAAATCAAGTTTCTAATGATACAGTTCTCTCAGGGACACTCTGTATTATAGAGGGTGACACTAGACTTTGGACATTATGCGCAAATCATGACGATATAATAGTCAGTAAATGATAATTATATGTAAAATACCACGACTTACTTTTCCTGATCCACTTGTAGGAATTTCATCAACGAATAGAATATACTTGGGAACTAACAATTCATGGACCTTTGGAAATAATCAAAAACAATGCCAATCTTATTTTCTTAATTATAACAATGCCTTAATGATGTTTTATTGTAATAACTTCTATTAACTTATAATGGACTGTAACATCATTTAAGATATCAATATTAATGTTTCCATGAATATTTATGCTAAGTAAAATAAAGAAACAAAAAAGGCGTAGCATTAATTTCAATCAAAGTTGGAGATTGTCTATAGTTGTAGGAGAGCAAAATGTAGCTTTTGACCTTCACGTCTGTAACCGTACATTGTGTTTAGAACGATAACCTTCAATTATATCAAAGGTTTGAATTAATTTCAACAAAGTAAAGTAACATGAATTTTCAAAGCATACCTTTCCGTTACAAAACTGCCTTATTTCTTCTTCAGACGGTGCATTTTCTTTGTCAACCCTAAATGCGAAAATAACAATTATTGGTATTGTTCTAAAGTTTTATATCTTAGTATGCTTATCAAGTACAGTTTGTGTTATACGATCAATAAAAGCTCGTCACTTTGAGACCAACATCGCGGAACATCTTTATTTGTCTGCAAGAAGAAACCGTGATTCCTGGATTAGCCTTGTTTAATGTTATGGTATCAATTAGCCCCTATTACATTCAGCGATAACCTTGTCATTAATTAATTTGATAACCAGTCAGGTTTGGGTCACCAGAAGATTTGCTCTGACGGGGCTTCCTCTTTAACGACAGTCACGTTTGGCTAAATCTTTTGTATAGTAAATCGGCTTCTTTAAAGGGGGACTCCGGCAATCATAACATTATGACTTATATGTTAGCAAAATCACATTGTTTTATTTAAAACAAACTCATATTGACCATAAAAACGAATAAAAACAGTCGGCTCTCAACACGCGATATTCAAAATTCCCGCGCCGAAATTGTCTAAGTGCAATGACGTAATGGTTATATGTGTTCAATTGTCGTCAGCCTTCATTGTATACTGGGACGTCATTGCACTCGGCGCCCGGGAATTTTGAATATCGCGTGTTGAGAAACGGATGTTTTTATTCGTTTTTATGGTCACTATGAGTTTGTTTTAAATAAAACCATGTGATTCGTGCTTGATAATTATTTTTCTAACATATAAGGAATAATGTTGTGATTGCCGGAGGCTTCCTTTAAGATCTGATTTCCTGCACATCTGGCCTGGGGAGCCCGAAGGAACAAACACATAAAATTGATCCTCCTTCCCCATGATGTGGGAAGTGGGTAAATCTCTTCTCATTCTCCTGGTGTGGGAACTGGATAAATCTCTTACCATAAAGTGTTAAGTAACCCTGCATTTTTTGTTTTTATTACATGAAATAAACATATTTTCTTTCGAATAAGCAAGTCATTCTTTACCTAAGACATGCGCAGATCTCTTCCCCTACTCGTGAATCAGGCAAGCCAATAACCTATTATTTAAAACAATGAACATTGTGAAATACAAAATAAGTGCATCCTAAAGTGTCAATTAAAACTATGCTTGCAGCTCGATAACTTATTTCCACTGGAAAATGCTGGAGGGATCATATTCACCTGGGATCGGACTCTACAGTGCTATTAATTATCAATAACACCACATTGCCAAAGCCAATAAGGGAAGAAGCAAGGGTAACCTCTAAAATGTTGCCAAAAATAAGCCTTTGATCGTTAACTTTGATTTTCATATGTATGCCAACTAGTAAAAATTACATTTTAGGACAAACAGCACAAAACTTTTTCAGCAAAATAGAAATACATGCGAAATTTACAAAGACACACAATGTAATTTGCTAGCCAAATATGATCACTTTAATGTATGAATGTCCTTAGTGCTAAAAGCCCTTTGTCTTTCTCATGTACCTACCACAGCAGCTTGAACACGTGGATGTTGGTACAGCCTCTTTTCCAATTCAGCAGGAGCCAAGTTCAATGCTTGTTTAATTATAAGATCCTGTATAAGTAATATATAAAATGAAGCATTTCAGTTTTCCCCAGAATATTGATACAAGAACAAAGTTGTGTGTATATGACGCTAATCGATAATTCAAGATTTGTTGAATGGTTTTATATTTTTAAATCCAAATTTGAGTTCACAGTTTGTGAAGTACTTGTTCATGTAATATATCTTAACATAATATTGGTTATTCAATAATTAGTGTAAACACTCTGAGCATCTAAGTACAATTTCAGATGAAAACCGGAATGAAAATGGAGCCACTTATAAATGTGCGCTCGTGGCATTTTAAACTATTTTGGCTCATCGATTTGAATCGGCCTATAGGTGGGAACCGGGCAGTAGAGAAGAGACACATCACTAACCTTCTTTCTTCCACATATTTGGATGTATCCATCTTCGTCCATGACACCCAAATCACTGGAAAAGATGTAAAAAAACCCAATAAAATATATAATTACTCTCGAGTGAAGATGGCGTCGGTCACATAGTATGCAGTATTTTAGAGTCAGTTAAGTGTATGGATCCTTGTGATTATTATGCATTTAATATCGATGCAAAATCTAACCCTCATTACAGTGTATAATTTACCCAGAATGAATCCATCCATTTCCGTCTTTCATTTCTCTCGTCTTCTTTTCCTCGTCCACATAGTATAGAAAAGCAGAATATGTTCGGATATGGAGTTCGCCAATTGTGTTAACAGGTACAATAAATCCATTGTCATTTAGAATTTTGGTCTGTCAAAAGAAAAATAAACATAATAAGTAAATAAATAAATAAATAAATAAATAAATAAATAAATAAATAAATAAATAAATAAATAAATAAATAAAAACAACGAAATTACCATCACAACGCTACAAAACTTGGTTGTGTCCGACTTGAAGCCGGTTTAGTGAATCATGCTTACAGTGTGATTTCACTTTGGCATTGTAAAGAACATGACAACACATTTTAATTCATTATAATCAATCATGACGGTCCTTAATGAAAGGCACATGGACACGTTTGAAGAGGTTTGCTCTATACGAGCCTTACCTCTGTTCCACCTATAGGATACAACGCTCCTGCTTTTAGCTTCTCTTCTGGGTCGTTAGGATGACTTAAATGTGTGAGCATAACTTCTGTCATGCCATATGAGGGCTATATAAAGAAAGAAAACAAGAAACAATCAAGTAAATTAACACTTGACCTACTCAGCTAATTTATGTAACATGAATATGAAGTGGAGTTGCTGCAATCTTCTTATATTCCATACTAATTTCATTATACTAATCTATTGATATAATGGACCGTCCCTATTCAGTGATTGAAGCTGGTGGCAAGAATGCAATATATAAATCCAATTTGTTTATTTGTTGATATAACATTCTCCACATAATATGACGTCAATATGACGTCATAATAAGGACAAAAAATAAACAAAACTATCTAGTTTCAAGTTCATATATTATAGAATCGGAGTAAGTGTTGAGTTATAATCACACAATCATTGACAATTGAGCGCAAATGAAGGATCTACGATAATCTTATGTCATTAGGGTGTAAACAACGTTTTGACTCGCTGGATGAAAAACCTTCGTAGGCTTACAGTTATTATAAACAATAAGGATTTTTTTTTGTATTATATCACCGTTTAGTATTTAAGGTGATAGCTGTTAGTGAACCAACCAATAATGAATACTTTATTAAAATGATAACTTCGTACTTACAACTACATACTTGCAGATATTCTCCAATTTTCTTCTCATTTCAAACGGGATAACACTTCCCCCGATATTTACTGAAAATATGTCACACAATGAGTGTTAAATTCCTTAACTTTTATGCTTGTTTCAAATAAAGATTTATATAATTTGTAACTATTTCACACTGCAAATGCATATTAAAGATTTAAACACTTAGTAGTTGTTATATGGAAAAGCAAGATGTGGTCTTTTTAAAATGATGTTAAATTTGTATAACTTTTTATCGATTATTCTTGAAAACTTTAGTGCGCATATAATGAACAAAAATATTATGCTGCTATGTCTTTCGTTACATACCCTGGTGAGCACGCATGGAAGTAATTTATGTTCATTATATCAACATGGGTATAATCAAATATTTTAGACCCTCCCTCCACTTAAAATCATTAATGATGTGTAGGGGACGATACTTATATCAACTTACCAATGTCTAAACTGGAAAAATCATAGTCGCTAAGATTTGGTAAATTCAATAAATCGTGAATATGATGGATGAAGAAAAAGCCCATTGTGACTCTGAAAAATATAATAACCTTCCAATAATTTCATTGCATTTATTATACCAAACAAAATGATCTCTAATAGTACAAGTAACATCTGGGTATGCACCCGGGGTATGCACCTATTTAGGACACGAAAGATGTTGTCACCAAATATCATTGATAATAACTCAGTGCATCTCTAATAACATCATTACCATCCACTCACGAAAGGAACTATATAGTACCAAATAACGCGACCAAAATATAGTCATAAATATAGTCCGAGTACAGGGGCGTAGCAATAGCCTCGGGGGACACATGGACAAGAAACAGTGCGAGGCCCTTTTAACATCTCCTTTATCAGCCCTATCCCTAACCCAGCTCATTTCCCCTTTTGCTTCATGCAGTCCCCTGGACCCTCGGAGCCAATTGCATTTCGTCCATCTTGTCCACCCGCTTGCTACGCACCTGTTCTAAATATAGACCTAAATAATTTACTAAAGCATGTTTTTCGAAGTCGTATATCACAGTGTTCCAGGCCTTGCCGTCTAGATTTCAAAGGCGAGTGGTCAATCGCTAGCTACCTTGATGCTAGGCGAGTGATCGAATCACTCGCTAGTGGTCGTATCACTTTCTAGCAGCGTGTTTATACTGAGCGTACGGATTTTTGACCCGCTATTTTCCGGGCACAAAATACCGATCATAATCCGGCCACCGTTACCCGGCTTGTTTCTACTGAGACCAGAAAGCCGTGTCTCGCACGATGCACGGCATTTTTTTCCTGTAAACCGGAAGTACGGAAAACAGATTTGACGGTTGTATCCTAAATTTAAATGTCCACGCATGGCAGCTCATGGCATATGACCTACAATCACAATTTAGTGTTTTCGTAAAATCCAAATTGCATTAGTTTACCAGTGGATTTAGTAATTGGCTATTATGATAATTAATTTACAGCCAAAATATAACCAACTCATTAACTATAAAGAAGTAGGCCTAGACTAAGTAAAGTCATATCCATTTTACTTCATCAAGTTCATGCGAGTCACACATGTGGCCAGTGTATATCAGAAAGAACTACATTATAGGCCTAGGCCCTATACTGTACAAGTAGAAATGATATAAATCGCGTTATTTTTGCAACACGCATGACCTCGACCCGGCAACCGATGACACGGCTCGTTTCTACTGCGCGGATTACACGCTTTGACCCGGCATGATCCACCTCAAGAGGTGGATAACGAAAGGCGAGCACATGACCCGGCATGACACGGCAACCGATTACCCAGATCGTTTCTACTGGGCTTGTTACCCGGTATGACCCGGCACGGCACGGCATGGCACGGAATTTGGCCCTCAGTAGAAACACGCAGTAGGTCTGAAAGAGCAATCAATATGACACACTTACGCACTGCTGACATCCTGTCTTTCAGAAATCGAGACTAATTTATTACGATAAATTTAATACATTGGAAGTGCTAAAACTTGAATGTAATTTAGATTATATTTGGGTGATTCGTAGCGAGCGATATTTACTGTCTATGGTGAGTGGAACATCGCTCGCTAGAAATTGAGTTTGGGCGAGCGGTGGCGAGCGAGAGCGATCGCTCGCCTCAAACGGCAAGGCCTGGTGTTCTATTGCGGGAATAAACTTTTGTGAATCTTATTCGTGAATACCTTTCATCCTGTAAAGCTTTAGCCATAGTCTCAGCGTTGAATTCTGGAAATAAGACGACAGTAGTTAGTCCTACCGTAAGGGGGGCAATAAGTCCAATATATCCGGCACCTCCTGAAAATGTAATGGCTTCTCCGAACCTGGCTGATTCCTGTAAAATAATATTTTGGCATGAGTCCCATATACATGTTTTATGTGCATGTTGTGATAACATACAGTATAGTGGTGAAGTTCACATGTTCATTATGTCAGGGTGTAAAATCCAGCAAACAAAGCAACAAATCTGCCGGACAGGCTGCCCCTAAACGTAGCTTGTCGTCCAGCTGACCTGATACCAAAATGATACTGGGACTGAAAATGGTGTAGAAGACATGCTAGTAGATAAACAATCCTACTAGTACATCATGATCCTGGTCAGACTTCCAGAAGATGAATACCTTGAATACACTGGAAGAGAACACCATCAAACATTGTCAGCCATCAAATATCTTTTGTACCATCTACATACCTCATATGGAATGCTCTCCATGCGAATATTCCTGCCATCAAACCTTAGGAGGTAATAGCTATATGTGTGACTTCATACGGTCACCAATCTCTACACTATAGATGATAGTATCATATCTACACTACAAGATGGTAGGCATTTGAAAGCTAAGACTACGCCCTTGATGTTAATTTAAGCTTCATGTCACAACAGTATTTTCTAATTGCCAAAGAGGGCGCTTTTCACTTGCACACTTTTTAGACAGGCTGTAGTGTAAAACATAAAAATGTAATCTGAGGTACCGACAAATTTAGATCAACATTTGTCATCAAAATAGAAGCATTATAGCCATTGTAACCCCTGTGGATCTTCAAATTTAACCTGTCCAAAATGTTCATTTTTCGGTTGTGACATACATACATACAAACTGTTATAAAAAAGAGCCGTCCTTACCAAATCATATTGCAAGCTTTCTTCTTCGAGTCTGAAGCCAATATTTTTCCTGTCATTCAATAACGCATGTGATGAAATAGCAGTCGCTTTGGGCATCCCAGTACTACCCTGAAATGATTTTGTTTTAATCAAAAGCTGTGATTTACAGAGTCATAAAGGTCACAAGTTAGCTTATTTATTCGCTCACGAATTACAGTTTCAGCTTTGCAATATTATTATAATTATGTAAATTTTATATACAGCAGTGAAAAACAACCCGCATTCACTGAAAGTAATCAAACAGGCTGATACTTATAGAGTACCGAAGTGATAACGTCACAAAAAAAACCTTTTTTTGCATTTCACCATTTTCATGACCATATTTCAGTAGAACATGATGAAAAACATCCACAGTCCAAATTTGGTGGGAATCGGATCATGAGGGCCCGAGATATGGCCGCATGAATACCTAATTAGCCCCATTGAAATCAATGTAAATTGGCCTGGTTCCAAACAGTTATGAACCAGACCAATTTACACTGATTTCAATGGGGCTAATTAGGTATTCATGTAGCCATATCTCGGGCCCTCACGATCCCATTCCCACCAAATTTGGTCTGTGGATGTTTTTCATCATGTTCTACTGAAATATGGTCATGGAAATGCTGAAATGCAAAAAAAGAAAATTTTTACTTAAGTTCGGTTAGAATTTGCTTGTGGATGCAAAGTTGGATATGCATAACATGTTTTAATATTGACATCTGAGATGTATTGAATAGGAAGTGGGCACCATTTACCATTCGGATAAATTCAGAGTCAAAGTTTACATAGGGAACAAAACTCAAAACTCCAATTTGGTAAAAACTTATTGGAAAATATTCCTCTGGTCATCTACCTACGACTTTTCAGTCAGTTTGGAATTATTGGCGAAAAGGTTGAAATTTGGGCTCCATACGTTACCACGTTCTTTGCATATTGGTGGATTACACCTGGCAAACTGCGCAGTATGAGCTTGAAATATTAGGTTTTGAACCTTGTTATTCTACCATTGTACAATTTGCTAAATAGTACTCTATTCACCATAGCTTTATAAGTTATTGTAATTTTAGAGTTGTATATCAGTGTAATTCAGTTATATCTATAAATGCACTTTTATAAATGCGCAGGTGACCCATGGGCACGACGTACCAAGACCAGCAAGCGTGACCAAATCTTCATGCATTGACCACTATACAGAAAGAAGTAGGAACTCTATAGATAAATATCATCAAATTTAAGTATTAAGGGATCCAAAATGATGAGCGTTTATTGCGTTTCGACAGTATTTTTGTGGGACATGAGAGCACCTCAGACCTATCGAATTGCATTCTGAATACGAAGCATGTCTTTCTGATATCAAATAATTTTCATTTTTTTAAATCACAATATAATACAAATTTTATGACAAATTTTAATATTTTTCAAATTTTGATATATAACAGTCCTCGAAGTAAATTATATAAATCTAATGATATATTCTTAAAGTGTATGTAGCAGGGAGGAAAAGCCGACGGTCAATTGAAAATTTTGACCTTTCATATTGAAGATATGGATTTTTTCCCAAAAGACCTAATTTTTTTGTGTGTTTTGGGAAAAAAAAATCCATATCTTCAATACGAAAGGTCAAAATTTCAATTTGATCGTCGGCTTTTCATCCCACCTACATACACTTTAAGTATAAATCATCAGATTTATAAAGTTTACTTCAAGTACTGTTAAATATCAAAAATATCAATTTTAATGATTTGCCATAAAATGTGTATTAAATTGCGAATTTCAAAAATCAAAATTATTTGATATCAGAATGACATTCTTCATATTCAGAATGCAATTCGATATGTCTGATGTGCTCTAATGTCCCAAAATAAATACTGTCCAAACGTTCATACCCCAGCCCTTAATTGAATTGCAAAATTATTACACATTTTGCAATTACAATTTGTAATACCGTAAACGTTCGCCTAATGGCGCTATAGGCTCCCTTGACATAACTGGAATTTTAGACACTAAGTAAAAGTGCCCTCCCGTAAAAATCCCACCAGCAAATAAGGACACATACCCTTAATTCTTGTTGGGATTTTTACAGCAGGGAGCTCTCTATTTGTACATGAAATTTATCCCAAGGCAAAGGCGACTAGGTGCGCCATTAGGCGAACGTTTACGGTATGTTATCAAAAACAACATTTTGAAAATATTTGACGACGGAAAAATATATTCAACGACGGAAACGCGTAAACGTTTACAATATAATCACGAGTTGAACAAAATAGATAATTTTGCTGCACAGCAGTCTCATGTTGTTACGCCTTTGCATTCAAATGTATAAAAAGACCACTCGCTATATAGAACTTATATATATAGACTTGCTGTCTATAAGCTATTATGGCAACGCGTAGGTGGTCACGTGCGCATTTATAAACGTTTTGTGGTTGCGTGAAATATAAGGCGCTTAATAAATTGCATGTATTGTTACTATTATTACATGGTGTATTACTACTGTTTAGTCATTTTTTGTTGACGTATTTTTTCGCGTTATTTTAAACTATTCTTATTCTAAATATTCTAACAAGAGTATTTTGAGACAACTTTGATCGAAATATTCACCTCACCTCATATTTCTTGTATTGCTCAAGATGTTAGGCATCAACTTTAATCAAGCAAATATTAGTAAAATTTACCCTATATGGATAGAATATAAAATGCGTCTACTATACTATTAAGCTATAATTAGTTCCTTTAGTAAATCAAAATCCCATAGACCCTTCACAATTGATTTTGAGTTTACCATTTCCAATCCCGCATCCAAAATTGAGAATTGCAGAGTGTTTATTTATTTGATTCCTATTTGATATTTTATCTGTTCAATGACATTATTTTATTACATTAATTTGCTACCTCCTTACTTTGATCATCTTTAGTATACTGCTGAACAAACAATGAACAACCATTATTATCAATGTATAAACCATAATATAATTAAATCGGCAGTGACAAAATGTACAGTTGATATTAGGCTGTGACGACTCGCTTCCAAATAAATAAAATAAAATTAATAATTAAATATTACCTCATCTTTTATTTTTACAAGCTCCAACAGAAACTAGGAATCAATTGTGAAGGGGCTTACGGTATTTTAGATTTCGTAATAAACGGCAAGGTCGAAACATATTTTAAAGCGATATTGTTAAATGTACGCCTAATGTGCAATTACATGATACTTTTTCATGAGAAAGCATGTATGGCTTTTCACTTACGGATGTAAACACCACAGAGCATGGTTCATCCATATCAATAGACATGCAGATTTTATTCACGTTTTCCATGTCAGCCTCACTACCAAACGTCATGAATTCATCGTAACTATACACACACCTAATAATGTTTAGAAGAAAAACAGTGCAAATATTCTGATTACAGTTTGTGTTTTTCATAATTAATGTGACGCTAAATGTCACTAGCATATATTTTATTACTAGTTTCAGCTGTTTAATATTCGTTAAGGAAATATAGATAATGAAATGAAAAACTGTTGTCATTGCCTTACTTTCTCAACGATAACTGTTCTGGAACGGTACCACTAATGATGAAGAACTCCATACCTGGAAAACTAGAAAAAGTTATGAACAAAAAAAAATCATGAACATCTTCATTAGCATTCTCCAACGTCGAGGCAATAATCTACATTACAAAACATTCAGCCCAAATATTTTGTAACATTAAGTCAACAAAATATCATAGAAGGCGTAACATACAAATTTAGTGTCCGAAACCAAACTTACTCCCGGCTTAGTCATTAGAATTTGAAAATCAAAAAAGGTGTAATGGGTTTTGTCAACCACATTTGTACCATCACATCAATTTTCATGTGTAGTGTGTACACTCTGTTTATTTATAGTTGATTGTTAAGGTACAGTTTACGAGTTCATACCGTTCAGAATGGAATCCGTCAGTAGTTGTGTCCTTCAGTTCTGGAAATATTTCATACACCCTGTCCAATATGTTTGACGGCGATCTGGTCAGGATGAGCCCTTTGCATTTCAGCTGTAATAATAAAAATTATATTTAATTGGCACAAGGTTATAAAGAGATTCATCAGGAATTTCACAATCAGATTTAAAAGTTTTCATGGGATGAAATCAAAACAGCGTTTAGAAAAATTAATACCGGCTCCAACCGGAAGGAACCGCCGGTTGAGTTGAGTTTTGATTTCACCCCATAGTAAAATTCCTAGAAAAAGCTTATTTTCTATACCTTTTCGCCAATCCAATTATGTTGCCTTTCTCAATGTTGTCTTGAAGGGAACACATCGGTTTGCCACAACTGTGTGGATAACAAGCCAGTTTTTCTTGAAAATTCACTATAAAACTTTTATTGAGAGGTTTTGAACTTCAGTCGGTGACCGATTGAATATTCAATCAGAAAATGTGTCCGTAACTTCAATCGCTAAAGTGTGCCGTGTCCAGGGGCTTTGGCAGGCCAAAAGGGAGGGGCAGAGATTCTTTGGCAGGTCAAAAAGAAAGTATCGAAACGATCATAGATGGTCAGATATATCGGGAACTGAAATATATAGCAAAAACTTATTTAATGTATATAAAGCGCAGCTTTCTCCTGCGCATTTTGATACCTCTTTTGTTGCTCTATGATATCATTTGGTTGAGTTATGGGCGCTTGAGTGGCTTCAAATCGGATTTTGAAAGTTGCACTTACCTCCTATTCAAGCCAAATGCGTTCGTCGTGTACACACACACACATATACACACACACACATATACACACAAAATCAAGACAAAGGACACCGACGTGCTCTGTTTACTTAACCATGAACTTTACTTTATTTTACTCCTTCGACTTCCAACTTCAATACTTGCTACCCTTACTTATCTCTGACTTATGTCATGAACTCTTTCTGCTGACATCTCAATACTTGGCATGCTTGGTGTGCCCACCATCATTGTCTATCACTGCCTTGATTCGTCGTCGCATGCTCTGAACAAGATGTCTTATCTTTCCTTGGTCAATGTCTCACCATTTCCTGAGCAGGATGCACCGAAGGCCTTCTAAGGTGGTGTCAGGCTTGATTGCCTTGTTAGCTTTCCTCTTGAGAGTGTCCCACAAGTGTTCTAGTGGATTAAGATCAGGACTCTTTGCAATCAATTTATCCAACACGCGACACACATACCCATTTGAATTTGGCGGACAAAAGCAATGGTCATTTATTGGTCACAGTACAAGGCATTTGGCTTGAATAGGAGCTAAGTGCAACTTCAAAATCGGTCTTGAAGCCACTCAAGCGCCCAGAAATCGATCAAATGATATCGTAGAGCGACAAAAGAGGTATCAAAATGCGCAGGAGAAAGCTGCGCTTTATATACATTAAATAAGTTTTTGCTATATATTTCAGTTCCCGATATATCTGACCATCTATAATCGTTTCGATACTTTCTGGGTTGAGTTTACTTTACGGCTATAAAAATACCAACGTGTAAACTTATTGTCCCTACTTGACCAGTATGGCCTCTTGGGATGGAGTCCAGAGGGCCAGGCTTCCAGTGTAAGCTAGAATCCTTTGAAGAAAATGCAAGCACCATTCAAGACCACTAACACAGGATCCTAGCCTTCAAATTGGATGTACTATTGGCATATCTTTCGGGTCTTCTTCAACAGGAGGAACAGGAGGTCCACCCAACTACCAAATGACTTGTTCCCGGGGTCTTGGTATTTCTTCCCAGCCACTACGTAGGCTTATAGGTAGTAGCGCTCCTCTTGGTATAGTGTCAGGACCTAGTGCCGTCTTTGTTTCCTTATTTGTCAGACCCAGAAAGTTCTCAGTGTCTCATTGGTTAAGCCTCTGGACCTTGGAACTGCTACATGGAAGTATTTCAGCTCCCATACTGTTTTTGTCCTTCTTGATAAGGTTGTCTTATTTGCTATTTTTTCTGTAATCTGCATGCGTGAGTAGAGTGTGTGTCTGGTCTCCTGGATTTGGTCACTATTTCTGACGTGAATATGATTGGGTGCTTGTCTTGTCTTATATTGTATTAATCAGTTCTATATACTAGCCTATGTTCTTTTGCATAATGGAGCGACAATTCTACACGTTCTGCGTTTCTGCGCCGTCCATATCTTACACATTACTTGTAACGTAATCTGGTAATATTATGTCATTTTGTATATTATTTTATTGCATTTTGTGTACGGTACTAATTAATACCAATAAATGCCTACATATACTCTGCATTACAATCTGGGTTAAGGTGGTGTAACGCTCAATTCAGGCTTTTGCCTTTTGTTACATCTCCGCCATATTTTTTTTAATTCTATTTTGCCGTTTTGTTAAATTTGCTTGCATGTATTTTGATATGATGGAAATAAATAAAATATGTATGTATGTATGTATATGTATGTATGTATGTATGTATACTAGCCTATGTTGTTTTGCATAATGGAGCGACAATTCTACACGTTCTGCGTTTCTGCGCCGTCCATATCTTACACATAGAGTTACTTCGTAACCTAATCTGGTAATATTATGTCATTTTGTATATTATTTTATGTATTGCATTTTGTATACGGTACTATTATTAATATCAATAAATGCCTACATGTACTCTGCATTGCAATATTCTTTACTTGCGCCAATGTGTGTTGTGATGAAATAAAACAGAACCGAAGTGAGCTAAATTGACACCATTGAGAAAAATAATATACAGGCTGTATCAAAATTAATGTTACCCGGGGACACAAGACTGGCACATCAAAATGTCAGGTAAGTATACATGTAGCACTTTTTGGTAAACTTAATCCTGAAAAATTTCATTCAATTCAACTATAGAATCGGGTCATTATTTTCAAAAGGAGCCTAATGTGGCATTTGGCAGTTGCAGGCGTTTCGATAAAATAAATCACGTGTAATAATAATTTCGATACAGACTTATTCATTTTATTTCTTACCTTGTTTAGTAAGGCTACAATCGTTGCTTCCGGAAATTCTAATCTCAGTGGCACCTAGGAAAACAACAACAATAATACTTTGTCATGGGCGATTCCATGCAAACAAGGACATTTCCCAAAATATGAAAAATGTTCTGTACTTTGAAACTACAAGTGTTACCATGGGAAATTTGGTATCAAATGAAATAGCTCAATATGTTCCTTAAATCTTACAGTGACATCTATTATGTTTACCATGAAATTTCGTCAAGAAACCCACTTTGTGTCAATTTCATGACTTTTTAAGGAAAAGAGACCCATATTTTTCATTTAGCTTTTATTGCATGTTCTTTGTTCAAAATTGCTCAAGTAGGGTTGAAAAGTTCACATTCTGTATTTTTTTTCCATGATATTTGTTTTTCTTCTGTATTTATTATCTCAATTTGGTCAAATCTTTTTAGCAACACATTTTCTTTCAGTCTAACTTAAACTTCAGTACAGTATATACCTAGTACACAAACTCAACTGGTTGTAGCACTTTCCGCTTGATGAAACTTTTGAGTCGAAAACATGCCCATTTTCTCACCAGCGTCATGCTCAAAGTAGAGAACATTCTGTTCTTTTAATACCATTTAGTCAAAGCCTTGAATGTTGGATTTCTCACCAAAAAATGAAACAGCAAGGTTAACTATGAAAAAACCACAGTACTCCGATTACGAGAATGCGCAAAAGTGTAAGAGAGAAAGAGAGGGAGGGACAGAGAGAGGAAAGGGAAGGGAAATTTTTATTACCAACAGCATTCCGAGTTGCATAGTTGCAAAGAGCGCCACCAGCCATTCCGAGTGATTCGCACCCCATACTGCTATAGTATCACCCTTCTTGTAGCCCTTTGCAATGAGGGAGGAAGCAAACTTCTGGCTCTGAAATGGTATCAATATACAATGCAATAAGCCTACAAAACAATACAATACAATACAATACAATGCAATGAAATTCAAATATGTATGGACCCCAGCGCAAGCGCTGTTCAAAGGAAACATAATACATACATGTAATCATTATGCAGTTACTGTCCGTTTTTCCTATTCAGTGCACACACAGCGCTCCAATTGACGATTGACCTCTAGCTCACTCACTGTACTGTAGGTATAGACAATGGACTAGTTAGTGGGCTGGTGGGAAAACCCTTCACCCAATAATAGCCATAGAAGCTCACATGTGAATTATAATGTTCATCCTTAACATACTACAATTTGAAGTAACAAATGTCACGGGAAAGCTGTTGTCGAGCTGTTTTCCCGAAGAGAGTCTTCCAAAATTTCATAACAGTCGGACGTGTAATTTCAATGGCAATGTGCTCAACAGCTGACTCGCGATAGCTCCAACTTCGAACGAGCACCATCGTGTGATCGGTTTGATCAATTTTCGCCATAGTAGCTGTAAAAAATTTTCAATTCTTTCCCTCTATGGTCATCTAAAAATGATTAAAATGCGATTTTGGGAAGATTGTTGTCGAGCCCTCCCAAATATGAAGTTCTGACTGCCCGATAGGGAGCTAAAAAATTATTGTTCTCATTTCGGAAACAAAGGCCACGCTCAGTATTGTTCTGTTCTATTTCATCACAGCACATTGAAATATCGCACAGGTAAATCAGAAACATATTTTTATGGATTTAACCAGGGCTATGAGACACATCCCTGATTTAACATAGTTGAGCTGTTTTCAATGAGGTTTATCTTGGTTTAATGGGGTTTAAGTCCTGCAAAGGTCGTGGTGAATTCTGCTGTAGACATGACTGCATAATGTTCAAAATTGAAACCAAAGACAATTATTACAGAAACTATAAGCAGAACATGTTAATTAAAGCAATTTTTCAGGAAAATTGTTTTGGCCTGCCTGTTGTGGACGCAAGAAAATGTTTTTAGGCCTTGATGATGATACTGAAGACTGAAGATAATGATGAGCTGATGATGATGATAATGACAATGCTGCAATAATTTTCCTATTTAACTGTCATTGAAAACGCTTAAAGCATTTCCCCTCAGCTATTAAAATGTAGACATATAATATAGCTGGCACAAATTCATCATGGTCATATAAATGTTTATACCACTGGAAACCTCTAGCTACATAATGTTTATGTACACAAAATTTCTTCCAGATTAATTCGTTCGGCAAAATATCGCAAAATTACACCAGAACGAAATTACAACACATTGTCTATCGACTGAGCAGTAATCGGGGGGGGCACTTCAATCTGAAATGGATATAGGTGTAGGGCTGGCACTTTCGCAGTTGGGTAAGTCCATATGATATCAAGGAGGTCCCCACCTGACCCCCTCAGATTTGCTTTATATTTTAGTCATATGTTGTACCTGTAAAAATATTAAAACCTGCAAATTTGAGGTCTGTAGCTCTTACGGATTTTCTGTGGCAGCCATTTAAAGTTGGAGTATGGGGGTCTAAATTTGGATTCAAAAGTTGCCCTTGAAATAAATGTCATCTTTGGGAGTCTGTGACTTCTTTACAAAATAAGAGAGAGGTCTGAAACCTTGTATACACACTAACTGCATGCCCAATGTGTCAAAAGTTATAAAAAAAAAATCTGTAATTGCGCGTTGTGTCACGGGGTCATTAAATATGCAAGAAAAAATGTAATGTTTTGTAAACTGGCAAGTTTAGCCCTCTAAATTCACATTTTTGTCAGATTAATTATTTTTGTTGTCACTGATGCTAAATATAGGATAAATACAATACATATCCAAAAATTGAGGTCACAACTCATTCACATTTCGAACAGCGCCTCACGAAGATGAAATTTATTGCAAATTCAACATTTTCAGGGGTCCAAAGTCGATGTGGTCCACCTTCAAAATTTATAAAACATTTTTTTTATATGACTACTAGTCTTAAATTACAACTTTGCAAAGTCCCAGTAATTGTCTAGGTTGACTTCATATAAAACGACAAGCCCAAAGTTGACCATTTTCTTATGATTGCATGTACTGCAAATGTGCCGAATTTGGAAGGGTTAAAGTCAAATTGGCCCCAATATTGAAAATAAAATGGAAATTAAAGTAAATAGGGCCAATAACTACGCATCTAGTCATTTATTTTCAATATTGTGGCCATTTTGACTTTAAAACCTTCCGAATTCGGCACATTTGCAGTACATACAATCATAAGACAATGGTCAACTTTGGGCTTGTCGTTTTATATGAAGTCAACCTATAAAATTACTGGGATATAGCAAAGTTGTACCTTAAGACTAGTAGTCATATAAAAGTGATGTTTTATGAATTTTGAAGGTTGACCACATTGACTTCGGGCCCCCTGAAAATGTTGAATTTGCAACTTAAATTTCATCTTTGCGAGGGCGCTGTTCGAAATGTAAATAAATTGTCACCTCTATGTCTTGGATATGCATTGTATTTGTCCTATATATCGCATCAGTGACAACAAAAAACAATTATTCTGACAACAAATGTGAATTTAGGGGGGCTAAAACATTAATGTTTTGTATACTGGCAAGTTTTAGTCCCCCTAAATTCACATGTGCCGAATTCGGAAGGTTTAAAAGTCAAAATGGCCACAATATTGAAAATAAATGACTAGATGCGTAGTTATTGGCCCTATTTACTTTAATTTCCATTTTATTTTCAATATTGGGGCCAATTTGACTTTAAGCCTTCCAAATTCGGCACCTTTGCAGTACATGCAATCATAAGAAAATGGTCAACTTTGGGCTTGTCGTTTTATATGAAGTCAACCTAGACAATTACTGAGACTTTGCAAAGTTGTAATATAAGACTAGTAGTCATATAAAAAATAAAATGTTTTATAAATTTTGAAGGTGGACCACATCGACTTTGGACCCCCTGAAAATAAATTTCATCTTCGTGAGGGCGCTGTTCGAAATGTAAATGAGTTGTGACCTCAATTGTTTGGATATGTATTGTATTTATCCTATATTTAGCATCAGTGACAACAAAAAATAATTAATCTGACAAAAAATGTGAATTTAGAGGGCTAAACTTGCCAGTTTACAAAACATTACATTTTTTCTTGCATATTTAATGACCCCGTGACACAACGCGCAATTACAGATTTTTTTTTTTACTTTTTGACAAATTGTCATGCAGTTAGTGTGTATACAAGGTTTCAGACCTCTCTCTTATTTTGTAAAGAAGTCACAGACTCCCAAAGATGACATTTATTTAAAGGGCAACTTTTGAGTCCAAATTTAGACCACCATACTTCAACTTTAAATGGCTGCCACAGAAAATCCGTAAGAGCTACAGACCTCAAATTTGCAGGTTTTAATATTTTTACAGGTACAACATATGACTAAAATATAAAGCAAATCTGAGGGGGTCAGGTGGGGACCTCCTTGATATCATATGGACTTACCCAGTTAGGTGAGAGAAAAATGTAAAAAATATGGGGTCATTGGGTGAGAGCATGATTTTTGGCATTCGGTGAGAGCAAAATGTAAAAAATATGGGGCCATTGGGTGAGAACATGATCTTTTTTTTTAATGAAATCTTTGGGTGAGAGCCGAAACAGCGCCACAGAAACCTCGAACATTGAATTTCTAGTTATATGGCTTCAAATTTGCTGTTTTTCAAAATACCGTAATTAACAAAATCTGTGATAAATGAAAGTTACTGTTCAATTTGAAAAATAGGGGGGTCTACGGGTGACAGAGCGTGTGTTCCTTATTTTGTGAATGTATTTATATTGTCATTATTAATATTATTATTATGCTGTGCGGGGTGTAACTACACATATGGAATCAAATGATAATTTTTGTACATAAACATTATGCAGCCAGAGGTTTCCAGTGGTATAAAAATCTCAGCTTTTTTGTGAAAAATGGGGGATGAGGCCCTGGTTCACGAAATGCCTTTTTAATGTACTATGAAAATAGGGGCGCTATAAATTTTTAACACCCAAAATAGTGGGGTTATAGATTATTAGGGGCTGTGCAAAAATTATGAGGGTAAAATTGGGGGGGGGGGGGCAAGCAATTTTTGGCAAGCCGAGGGGTGGGGGGCAAGCGATTTTGGCACGCATTCATGGGGCGCCTTTTTAATAAAACGCTCTAAAAAGGCTTAGGAAAACAGTACGGAAACGCTTAAATATGCAAATTTTCCTGCTCGCTGCGCTCGCAACATACATCTAGACCATCGGGTTTGCAATTTGGGATCACAAAAATTTGGCATGTTCAAGGGGTGGGAGGCAAAGAATTTTTGGCGGGCCGAGACGGGGGTGGGGGGGAGCGATTTTTGGCGGGCCGAGAGGAGGGCAAGCGATTTTTGGCGAGCCGTTTGGAAATGTTACCCCCCCCCCCCGGGGCTCATATCATTGCACAGCCCCTTATGGGTTTGTGACTCAAAATTTTCTCGCGCTGCGCGCGCAATCTGTAACTTCACAATCGAAATGTGAGTACAATCTATAGAGCATGCAAAATTTTTACGCGCTCCACGCGCCTTCTTTATCACAAAAACACAACATATTTTCAGGGGCAAATTTTTGTGTCAGTAAGACATTTAAGGCATGCATACAAACTTGGGTGTGAGATATTAGGTATTACCACAAGGTTGGTAGGCTAAAATAGCTATTAAAAAATTCAAGACACGTAGCGATAAATGATAAACTGTGCATTATGAGATACATGGGTTCAAGTGAGGAAATCCCGGAGGAAATGGTTCAGGCTCCGTCAACAAAATGTAGATATATGTATACATGTATCTTTTTGCACGAATTATTATTTTTTCAAGGAAACGCTTTTGCAAACACTTTAATTAATTCCCGTCATCAAGTATCATGCACTTCCATAATAATATCTGGCGACTAAATCGGTGAATACATATCAAACACCTCCATATATGTGACCCGGCAGCACAAACGAGCCGTAAATTCCCTAAATTGTATTCTGAGATATGGTGTAAAATGTGTACGAAGGTCGTATTCATCGGTCACTTAAGCTAGCGCGACATCTGTCTTATTTTGATAGTCACAACATCAATCAATAATCCTATTATTGAAGTGGATAATAAGCTTCTACCTTAGATGGCTATAGAACTTTTAATAGCTCTGGTCTTTGTTTGCTTTTGCTAAATCCTTTTCAAGTGGTGGGTTATTTGTATAGGTATGCATAACCAACAATTAACAATGACAGAACCTTCTTAAACCTCGTTGACTTGGGGATGATTTGAAATGACCGCCAATTATGACTGTTTGATATTTATTGCCAGCAATGTGGAAAAAGAGACACACATAGAAACGAAAAAAGCTATAATTTTGTTGAAGGAGCAAAGTTTAACTAACCATAACTCCGCTTCTGGATATCGTTTGAAGTCAAATGATATACAATTTTTAAGTTTATGATGTTTATTTTTTAAACACGAAATAAAACAAAATTGACCGGGGGAGGAATTTACGGCTCATTCGCCGTGGACGGTCACATATATAAAAATACATACCTGATCTTTCATTTGTTTGAAAGTAATCCTCTCTTTGTCAACATAAAATACATACATTTCTTTATCTGCATACTTGTGAGCCATTTGATACAACTGTTGTCCCACGGACATCCCAATAAAGGGCTCTTTACGTGGGACATGAAGGTAACTTTTCGTCAATTTTTCTGTCGCCATTTATGTGCATGTGATTTCCACTGCTTCAAGTTCTATATACATGTGCATCTAGCCTATTCTCTTACAGTGCAGTGTAGTGTAGAGTTACATGTATATTGGTATACACTGCACTACAATACAAAATTGCTCTGCTTTGATTTTCTGGTTTTGAAGGTCACGGCACTTCAGGGCGCAGACCACTAAATAACTTTGAAAAGCAATATTTTTACACGGTGTTTTCTGCCCCGCGTGACTGCGTGACAGTATTTTTCACTTTTTTACGTCATCTTGGTATTAAATAAGGATTGAATTTTCATTTAAGATTCAACTTTGGTTAACTTTATAGATTCATGTTTTTACTAAAAAAAATGTTTAAAAGCGATGCCGCTATTTTAACACCAAAACATGAATTACTATACTAGTATGCGAAAATTAAAACTTAAAGGGGCATTTCGTGATCCACAGCCTCATCCCCCCACTTTTCCAAAAAAATTATAATGTTTATGTACCAAATATTTCTTGCAGATTAATTCGTTTAGCAAAAATATCGTTAAATTTGAATTTCGTTCTGGTGCACCAGAACGAAATTACAACACATTGGGCTATTCCAGAAAATAGGTGCACACCCCCTATAGAGGAGAAAATTTTCAATCAAAGAAATGTCCGGATTTCCAAGTCTGCTTTCTGAAAACAACTGGATTTCCAGTTGCCAATTTTACTGGAAAAAGCTTGGAAATCCAATCAAATGAAGGAAAAATCATGGAAATGTTGAAAATGAGCTCTCAAATTGAGGATTTCTGATTTTAAACTATTTTTTTGCCTTTGGACACTTTAAAAGTCTGGATTTCCAACAGTCACGACTGAACAAAAAGTCCGGATATCTGAACTCCTCTATAGGGGGTGTGCATCTATTTTCTGGAATAGCCCATTGTCTATGGAGCAGTGTAATACACATGATCATGCATAACTCGCAAACGCAAAATCGGAATCAAATGAAATTTTGGAAATAAGCTTTTTTCGTGGATATCTACTAAAAAATGTCATAAAAAGAGGAAAAATCCTCCTTTAAAGGACTATCGTGTTTTTCTTGTGAAATCGATTTGTATAATTTCATAGCTATTTTAGTGATTAATAGGCTAGCATCTTTCATTATGATATGTCCAAGGGACCGTTCACAAACACTTGTTAGGGGGTCTGATGCAAAAAAAATTCATCGCGAAAATTGTTCGCCCCCTTTTCAGATCTCAAAAATGTCAGCCCCCCCCCTTTTTTTTGGCCATGAAAAGTATGGGCCAATCCAATAGAAAAGTATATAAACTAAATTTTCCCGGAAAATCTGTGGTCAATTTTCGGACCTCCCCCCCCCTTTAAGGGGTCAAAACTTTAAGCCCCTGCCCCCCACATACACACACAAGTGTTTGTGAACGGTATACAAACACTATTAACCGGAACTCTTCACCATTGCACCTTTTCGCGTAGTGGTTTGGTGTACTGCGCACAGGGTATAACAGGAAAAGTACAGGGTATAACATAAAAAGTTACCGGTGAATGAATTTTGACATAAGTCAAAAAAATAGACATTAAGATCAAAAAATTAAAAAAGCAGCACGTAGACCATTTGATCGATTATGCATCATATACCTGAATTGTATTTGATTCGGTTAACTTACGAATACATGAGCGATTATATAATGCGCGCACTCCAATCAATATTTTCATATTCGTTCATAATTATTCGCTTAAACCTACGGTGTTACTTTACTCATGCTTTCAAGATGAACAGCCTGAATAAAACTTTTGATTTGCCTTCACATTGATATACAGTGGTTGCTGGTTGAATTATAAGACGCTTAAAACGGATTCCATAAATTGGTTAACTATAACCAGGAAAGTTGAAAAAGAAGGAGGGAGAACGGAATTATATCCTTGAGATAATCCCGTAGGTAATCCTGTCGCACCTATTCATAGTCCTTTATTCTCAAGTAGTTACACATCTACTTGAAAGTAGCCTTTGATGTGATGTGTGTTGCCGACTACGGTTGATTAATTTTCACTCCAGAATTGAAACCATATCCAATGTTTCTATAGAGAATCCCTTGAAAGTATGACACGTGTGTGTTAAGTACCTGCTCTGAAGGGATGCCACACGTGGATACTATAAGAAAGAAATGCAGTTTTGTAAAGATTCCAAAAACATCCGCCCATTTTGGAACATATATTAATTATTTAGGAGAGTGTTTTAGGATTTTGTTAGAAAAGGGATGATTTTTGATCATCTATATTTTATTGTTTTATGTATTTTCCTGTCATTTCCTGCAAACCTAATAAAGATATTTTGATAATTGAAAATAGGCTGCATCATAAATCGTAGAGGTTGAAAGCGTAACCAAGCGTGCAAAATTATTATTTGCCATGGAACTTCGGTCATATTTTATTTGAAATAAACTGGATGTTAGGATCTGCATGCATGGCATGCATAGTATTGATGGTATACAGACACTGACCTTTCCCTAAAACTAGTAAGCAGCAACTTGTGTATCACACCCGTAATGGGTTCGAACCCTTTTGTTGTATTTTATTGTTAAACCTAAATAGCGTGATTGCTTTTGAATGAGCGGCAACACACATATTTTGTTTGAGGATAGCTGGATCTATCTCCTTTCTTTACATCTTCTCTCATGCAATATATATTAAACTTTTCAAAAAACCAAGAAAGACATGAAGTGATGAGTTTGTAACTTCAAATTTTGATATTGTACACTATTATTTTAATGTTTTTAGTTTTGTTGAGTTTAAAGTTAAAACAGTTAAAAGCAACAGTTTGTCTGAACATTTTGCTGCAATTGGAAGCTTTCCAGCTATAATTGTTTATGTTTTGTTTTAACTTTCCAAATAACATTTGAGCCAAAATTGAAAATGATCAAAGACATGATGATCACGTGCGAATTTTGACGTGTGGTTTTTAAAATATCATGCAACATTATGTTCATGTTTTAAACAATTTAAATTTTGTATTACCATTTCTTGGAAATATTTCAAAAACATTATTAAATTTGTAAGATAACTTTTTAGCCAGCTGGCATTCTGCAATACTTCTTTATGCAATAATCATATTAACATTAACGAAATAAGATATTTACAAGTACATCATCTTACATGCAGGCTTTCATTTCAATATCGTGTAGTAGTCAAATTTGAAGAAAACCTAATTTAATGTTTTGCAAGAAACAGATTGTTTAAAGGGGGTAACCCTATTGGTTTTGGATATGGATTGTCTTTAAAATTACATAATAATATCAAATATCTCCCCTTTATGCTGCTTTGTGAAAAAACGAGAGCATTTTCAGCGTAAATATGAATAAATAGCCAAATTTGCAATCCAATACCTTGTATACGTGAATTGCATTCTGGGTAGGCATGCAACAACAACAATTCCCGTTCGTATGACGAATGCTGACATGCTGCAATGCCCGGCCCGTATTGAACGGAAAATATTTGTTGTTTTTTGTTTTTTGTTTTTCGTACCGTTTCAGAAAAAAGGAAACAAAATATATTTCCCCTGGCAATATGTACATTTCAAATGAATATAAAAAGTTTGGGTTAAAAATGGAGAGGAAAAAAACCTTCCGATGCCGGGTTTTGAACCGGGTACCTCGCGGGTAAAAGAACGGCGCGCTAGCCAATTGAGCTATTTCACCAACTGAAATAATCAAGGAATTGTTTTAATTATATACGGCGGACCGTCTCCTCAGCACTTACCGTAGTTCGCTTTTTTCTTCCCATGATCCGAAGTAATTTTTATTGTTTACAAACTGGTATACCTGTAAAAACCGCTGTGATTCATGATTTCTCCGGAAATACATCGACTTGGAGCGTCAAATTTCAGGATAGTAATGAGAAAAATAGTATCTATTATGTGATACCAAAACCTCATCAACAATGAAAAAATCGGGGATGATGCTGTCGATCGGGTTACGGACCTTTAAGAAGAACGAACATTATTTCACCGAACAAAATATAAAGCCCATTGACATGTTAAGAAATAGTGCGCATTGTGTTGAGCCCTTTCTTTCAAACTGCAGTTTAATTCGCTTGTCGAATGAAAACACAGTTATCCATGCGGCTGAAATCGCCTTCCGTAGTGAAGTCGTGATAGTTTCACTATTTTCCCGGTGGCTGGAATCGCCTTCCGTAGTGAAGTCACGTGATAGTTTCACTATTTTCCCGGTGGCTGGAATCGCCTTCCGTAGTGAAGTCACGTGATAGTTTCGCGGGCAGGACTTCAGCACGGGTTGTCGCTATTTGGATTCATTCTTTGTCGGTCAAGCATTCAGAGCGGGCGTAACATTTTTCCCACCCACCACTCCCTTTATGTCAGGGTTGATCGGATTAAAATTGATCAAAATAGTGGACTGGGCGTCATAAATAAGTATCGCAAGAGTGAGAAAAATCACATAAAGGTTTCATCGTTAAGTCAAAATGTAATTAAGAATGAAATGAAATCAGAATATGTTGGATGTCACGGGTCTTTGTGTTGCATAATAGTGTGACTATATGGATGTACGTGTGTGAGTAGTTCACTTCTGCTTCAGTTTCTATCTCAGCAACATGTTCTATTCTGTTGCGCAGCTGTAATATTATTCTCAGTGAAATAGTGTGGTGAAGTTTGCTTCTGCCTCAGAAGCACTAGTAAAATTAATTTTAAATTGTACCATTTTGAGTCTGGAAGGAGAAAGGAAAACATAATTGGTTGAGAGCCCTCGGGTTAGAATATACTGATGTTCTTTCCGTGCGTAATAATATGACTAAGGTGTGAGAGTGCGCAAATAGATCATTTCAGGTTCAGTTCTAATTCAGCAACACGTTTTTATGCTGTGGCGCAGTTATAAATGTTCAAATATCGTTGTAAAATAGTGGTTAAGTTGTTTCTTCTTCAGAAGCATTAGTAAAATTGTTAAAATTTATGCCATTTCAGTCTTGGGCGGTATTTTGGTTGAGGAATGTTGTGTATAGCGGGAAGGAAGGAATCAACACCAGGTTGGCATGGGGTAGCTAGACAGGGGCCAAGTACTATGCCCTCAGATTTTTCTTGTTCAACAAAATATAAAAAGGAAATATTGTAATCAAGTTTTTATGAGGTTGCGCAGCCGGCTAGTTATCACGTTGAATTCTAGGGTAGGCTGTCCTATTGTATTTAGAGTAGGCATCATAACCGAGTGATGTATACGATATCATAAGCTCTCAAAGCATGACAATGTGTGTCAAGGAATCTGGGACAGTTTTTTGGATCATTTTTCTAAAATGATCAATTTAATGTACATAATTATACATATATTACATTAATAAATTCTATTTAGTCTTTCCAATCTTCGGGGTATTTGCCTACTAGAAGATTTGGCGTTGGTTTCTACTGATGCCCACCATGTAATCTAAATATGAATATAATATGAAAATGAGAAAGGGGTCAGCCATTTAATTTCTTTTGATATATGTAAGTCCGCGGCTTTTTATATTGTCATCGTTAGATGCAGTCTTTATATTCTATCCATTGTTAGATGGAGTCTTTATATTTTCTCTATCGTTAGATAGTGCATTCCCAGTTAAGGGAACTTTTGGTTTATAGGCGCAACTGGCTTTCGAAGTAATTGTTTGGGAGGCTCGGTTACCGCGAGCGAAAAAGTTGACCATAAATCAATAAATATTAGCTGGCTGATTCAATGAATTTTCTCAAAGCATTGCACGAATAAATTATGCGTTCTTTCTGAATGACTGACAAGAGGTCCAAAATTGGTGTGAGGGTTTCTTTATTTCAGTGTCGTGGATAATTGGAATTAAGAGAATTGACGCACATGCGTTGTGTAATCGCTTATTTCTTCGCAATCAGTCAACCGATTCAAGTAAAATTAGTGCATAAGATGCATAATAAGATGGGCTATGATACGCTGTTTGGATTCAGATGTCTAGCTATATCTCGACTAATGTCCACATTTATACACCCGGTAATTTTTATGGAACACCCTGTACACACAAAGAGGAGCTGCAGACAGCTGTCACGTAATCAGTCTTAATTCTTTTGTCGCGACTCACCAAACTTTATTAATATACAAAATGTAAATCTAAATTAAAATTAAACATTTTTGGAAATACGTAAACTAGCAGACCAGCTGCAAGTATTATTTACAGCTGGTCTAGTAAGAACAATAATAATAATAAGCATCATTTGTTAAGCACCTTTTAAAACAGGTCCAGATGAAACGTAGGGGGGTATGGCAGGTCGACTATGGAAAAAATGCAAATGTTTGCAAGGATATGCCTATTGTTTGTATACTCATGCATTTGACCCCGGCATTTGACATAGCAGTAAAAATATCGTATAAGCTCTGGGAAGATAATGAACAGACATGACAAATAAATAGCACATGAAGACTCAGTTTTAAAATAATGTAAATGTCAAGCGGGATCTGAAGGGTTTTTCGTGGCCCGGTTCGTGGAGTCATTGGTAATCAGGTCCTTAAGGGATCTAAAATGAGCGTTTATTGCATTTCGACAGTATTTTTTGTGGGACATGAGAGCACCTCAGACCTATCGAATTGCATTCTGAATACGAAGTATGTCTTTCTGATATCAAATAATTTTAATTTTTTGAAAATCACTATATAATACAAATTTTATGACAAATTATAAAACTTTGATATTTTTCAAATTTTTGATATATAACAGTCCTCGAAGTAAATTATATAAATCTAATGACATATTCTTAAAGTGTATGTAGCAGGGAGGAAAAAGCCGACAGTCAATTGAAAATTTTGACCTTTCATATTGAAGATATGGATTTTTCCCCAAAAGACCTAATTTTTTTTGGTGTTTTGGGGAAAAATCCATATCTTCAATACGAAAGGTCAAAATTTTCAATTGATCGTCGGCTTTTCATCCCACCTACATACACTTTAAGTATAAATCATCAGATTTATAAAGTTTACTTCAAGTACTGTTAAATATCAAAAATATCAATTTTAATGATTTGCCATAAAATGTGTATTAAATTGCGAATTTCAAAAATCAAAATTATTTGATATCAGAATGACATTCTTCGTATTCAGAATGCAATTCGATATGTCTGATGTGCTCTAATGTCCCACAATAAATACTGTCCAAACGGTCATACCCCAGCCCTTAACAGAATATCGTCAGCCTGCTACGCTAATTACCTAAGTATTTTTTTGTAATTTTGAGAACAAAGTACAAAATATTGTTCAAGCATGGATTTAAATTAAACATATTTATTCACCAATCTTTGCACGAGAACAAATGATAATGATATAAATGAAAGGGATTAATCCGAAATAATTTGGGTGATTACGTAACCAATGCATGAAAATTGTGAGTCACCAGCCCTTAATAATTCTATAAACCCCCTCATATTTTGGGTGTTACAAAATTATAACACACCCACCCACCCCTCTGTTTTTTGTCTAAAAATATTAAGACCCCCCCCCCCATTCCGAAGAAAATGACAGCCCCTTCATGTTGATATCGTACACTGGTGTGTTGTTTGAACTCACGTTTACCATGACTGCTCATATTCATAAGTATCAGACTTCAGTCCTGTTTATAGCTCGATCAGTGGTTAGAGCGCAAGCCTCGCCAGCGACACGTCTGGGGTTCAAGTCCCCGCACGGGCAGGTATTTCCGGAGCCAACTCTGGTATATCTGCCTAGGCTATGCATGTCATGTTTCCATTTGTAATTTCATATTTAATTGTGCTAGTGTGCTATGCGTAATTCTTTCCCTCTATATTAATAGACCAAAAGGTTTGTCAGTAGGCCTAAGTAAGTAAGCAAGTTAAGTAACACACATTATTCAGGTCGATACCATTTTATGACGGTTCAGCAAAAAAATAATAATTGTGTGTGCATTATGGTTCGACACGCTGACCTTACATCGATCGAGTCCTTCGACCGTACCCCGCGAGCAATCCCATAACCACATGATAATTATATAAACCGTGTGCCCGGACCTTGTGCAATGATTTCTATCTGCATTGTGCAAATAAGCATTTAAATGATAAACAAGGCTACTTTAACTAAGCAAAATGGCTGCTCAAACATTAACGAAAAGCTACCTTCACGTGCCTCGAAAAGAGCCCTTCATAGGGCTTACAGCGGGACAACAACTGTATAAAATGGCTGAGAAACATCCCAATAAAGAAATGTTTGTCTTCTATGTGGATAAAGAACGATTTACGTTTAAACAAATGAAGGAAAAGGTAAGCTTATGCTTTTGACCTGTCTTTGTATATTTGATCATGATACCATTCAGCACGTTTATTTAACGGCAGGTTCGTTTTGCATACCTGCATACTGCATGTTTTTAGAGTTTCTTAGTGGCGAGTTATAAGCATCAAAATGTTACATGATTGGGCACATATCCTAAACAAAATATAAACACATGATAAAGCACTTTTGTTGGGCAGACATCTCAAAACAATTTGTGATAGATGCTAATTTAGGATGACTGTACAACAATATGTTCTGTGTCATGGGTGTGAATTAATTTTCTGGGTGTCGAGTCTGTGTCTCAATTTGCAATAAGCCTAATAATCAGTCTAACATCACCTTAACATTCTCCAAAACAAAATACACATTATTTATGTCAAATATAATGGATGTAGATTTCTAATATCCCATAATGCCTATCTTTGGATCATGCTTAAAAGCTCTTAAACCCCGGTACTACAGGTATAAGGTAGAATGTCGCACTGAATGATGGGACATATGAAATCCAGATTTTTGAGCTATGACTTGACACCATACATAGACCAGGGACATGATTAAGTGATATATAAACAGCAGGCCGATATTGGAAATAGTTAAAATCTAGGAGTAAATCTTTGTCCCTCATTTCGCGCGTGGGATTTTTTTTTCAAGCCAGCTGATTTTTGCATATTTGTACAAAAACATCCATCCAATTAAATCTACTTTTGTCCAAAAAGCGACAGATTTTACATGCATACATCAAATTTGAATAAAAAAACAAACGGGAAATATTAGAGTCAGTCGGACCCGTACATAGAACAGGGTTTTTGTTGTTGATGATGTTGCTGTACCCTGTGTAAAGATAGTCACTTGTGCTGAGCATGAAATTGGTCACTTATCGCTCACTGTTCAAAATGTGACATCTACACCAATTACAGTCCCCGAAACTGTCTACTTTTTAGCCGACCTCAATTCCGAAACATTTAGTTATAGTTAAAAATGCGATCCCCAACCCTTTGGTTACCTTTGGACGAATTTTTCGAAATCTCCGCGGAGTCTCCGTGTCTGAAATTCCCCGGTACAAACATCGAAAATGTCGCAATTCTCAGTTCTCGGTGATGATACTATATCCCGATAATATCCGCATCGCTGTTTTCATACATGAATATGCATATCTCTGACCCTGTAAGGTCAAAAACGTGGCGTTGATTTCAACCAATCCGATCCACCGTTTAATAAGCAGCTTGATACTGACGTCATATCTGAGGTGACCAGGAGGCAGGAGCTACCATTTTGGTAAACTGAACTCGACTCGTGCGTTCTTTTGGTTCACATAAATCGAACAAAATTTTCAATAACGGGTAATAGTATGATTTCAATTTTTTATTAATGAAGTTACTTGTAGTTTTGAGGAATGACAAAGTTGTTTTTGGAAACTTAGATGTTTGTTTCAACTGATGATGTAGGATCGCAAGGTGAGTGAATTCGTGAAGAGATTTGCTTGTTTGAGTGATAGTAGGATACGGGATGTAGGCTAGTCCTCTGTGTTTGACCGGCTCCGACGTCTCAATTCACAACGTCTCAATTCGTACCTGCTTACCAGACAGCAATACTGCGTATTGCTGTATGGAACCAGATATAATGTTGCTGGTGTTGTTGACTTGTTGTTGGTATTGTTTGGTCGCCTTTATGGGATCATTGGATTCAAACTTGTTTAGGGGTCCGGTCAAGTCACTGAAATGTCCGTGTGCTAATAATCTTCATCTTTCCATTTCAGAGTTTGCAGTTTGCAGCTTCCCTCGTAGCTATGGACCTAAAGAAGGGCGATACCATTGCGATATGGGGTGCTAATCACTCGGAGTGGATGATCACCTTGTATGCCTGTATACAACTTGGAATTTTACTGGTACGTATCCTTATGAGTTATTATTTTTTTGTTCATAGAGAATTTATTATATTATTAATTACAGTAATGTACTAACGGAATAATTATGTGTTCAATAACCTATTTTGCTGCCAGCCATGCGAACCCGTTTCGGTATTTTTTTTAAACAGTGTTGTTTAATGTTTTGCATGCTGCTCGTCATTACCTTTATTTTTACTAAAGGCGAATCATGTAACCAATCTACCTTTTATTTCTATGATTTTTCAGGTACCCCTGAGGTTAGAGTTCCCACATACAACAATCATCACCCTCGTGAATAAGGTATTTTAGATATCACACGTAAACTTCGTTTTATACAGAATACCCCAGGCATCTCGCAACACATCACATTAACAAAGACAATTAAAGCAAACACACAAAACAAAGTAACACATTGAAATTTAAACCAATATTTAAAAATCATTGAAAATGACATTTTTTTCGCCCGAAAAATCATTTTTACAACTAGATCTAGATCATTATGGTATACATTTATCATACTTAGCAAGCATCGGGTCGACGTTATCCGATCCTAAGATTTTAAAGTATCAACAAGATTAATTATCTTGTTGATACTTTAAAATCTTAGGATAGAATTTGTAATTTTCAGCTGCAATGTAAGGCCATAGTTCTGATGCGATCGCCTTCCGATCTACTGGACAAGGCTTGTGAATGTTTTGCAGAACTGAAAGGTACTCCGGCTGAACAATTTAAATCAGATAGGTAAGATTCTTAATAAAGTGTTACTGTATATGTTGGTAACATTGCGTGTTAATTCGACGTTAGTCAATTCAAATAACATTTTTCCTTATTGTTCCACTGGCAGGATCTATATAATTTGGTTTTGTCATAATTACTTCTTCATAAATTTTGTTTTAATACGAAATATTGAAAATCTTTGTGATGGTACAACATGTTCTATCAATCATGTGTGTTTCTTTTTTGTTTGCTTTTAGTTTATAATAATAATTTACATTCATTTACATATCACTTTTTCATTCTTGTAACAGTTGTCCACATTTACAGTTCGTCATAAATTGTGGTAATTCAAAAGGAAATATCTTCTGGAAAAGGTAAGTCTGTAGTATTTTGGTTACCTTATTTACTTTTAGGTCTATATCGGACCTTTTATAGGTTTCTACATTTTGATGTAAACATCTCAACAAAAAGTAACTAACCCCTTTAAATAATAGCCATTATTCAAAAACGGGCGATATTCCAAATCTGGAAAATGCGTTAGAAGCAGAATTTATTTCTGCGCATTTTGACACCTCATTTGTAGCAAGTGTCTAAATTTTGACGCCGCAGCGTAAATTTAAATCAATGTAACCCAAGATTTGAAAGTTGCAGTAAAATCTATTGATTTGTATTCAGTTATAATGGAAGGAAATCTGTGTAATGATATCCGAGTATTTTTGTATTGTTGTAAGTGCAACTTTCAAATCTGGACCTCACTACATAAAATTGACAAGTGTTTTATTGTTTTCTGGGCTATCGTATCAAATGAGGTGTCAAAATGTGCAGAAACAAAGTCTGCTTCCAGCGCATTTAGCCCGTTTTTGAACAATGGCCATTATTTAAGGGGGTTAGTTACTTTTTGAGATGTTTATTTACACCGGATTTATTTTTAATTGGTTAGACAAATTAATTTTTTTTAAAGCTGTCTGTATGAATTGCCGCCCATGCAATGCATTAAGGGTAGACGAGGTATTGTTGGTCGAAGCAACCAAAAAATTTTAGTTATCTAGATCAATATATTATTGAAAAAATAACACCTTGATGCTTTGCAAAAGTTCATTTTACAAATTCTTTATTTTGCAAACTATCTTAATTTATTGTTGTTAATGAGCTATGTACGTTTTACAAAAGTGTTGTCGTTTCAGCCCTCTTTACCACATAACTCAAGAACCACAGGACCTACAAAAGTATATCTGTGATATTTGAATTCTTCTGCACGGTCGCTATGAATTGAGCGATGCAGTTTTAGCCAAAGCTCACTACCATTCACAAGATGCTGTGAATTACCAAATCGCAACAGTTAAAAATAGTTAATAACCTTAATATATTAGATTTAAAGAAAAGCTGCAACTATTGATATATCCACAATATGCAGGGGTGTTTATAGTTACGACGACTTCATTGCACTTGGTAACGAGACTGACATAAGCAAGGTGGAGGAAATCTGCAAGTCCCTGGATATTGACGATCCATGTTGTATGTATTTTACATCTGTAAGTCACAGTGTTTATTGTGCTAGGGGTGGATGTGTGGGGTTGTAGGTATTCTGTTCATATTGGAAAGTGAATGATTGTATAGAAATAGGTAAATTTAGAGTTTTCAACAATAGTGTTGATTTGAAGTGCACTTCCCTGATTTGATATGATGTAATTGATTGGTTTATTAATTGATTGATTGATTGATTGATTGATTAATTGATTGGTTGGTTTATTGATTGATTGATTGATTGATTGATTGATCGATCGATTGATCGATTGATCGATTGATCGATTGATCGATTGATTGATTGATTGATTGATTGATTGATTGATTGATTGATTTAATGTAATGTAATGTAATCTAAGTGGTTCCTTGTTATGCAAATGAGACATTTTACGCTCCATAGCTTCTTCCATCACACTGAGATTCGGAGGCTTGTTTCACGTGCTCAATGATTAGAGTCACGCGGTAGCCGTGACCAGCAAGTTTTTAAAAAAAAGACTGTTAAAGAAGACTAAGAAGATGCTCCCGCGAGACTATATTTACACCTAACATTAAAACACTTGACTTCTATTGTTCTATGATATTTTTCGCTGGGTGCAAAGTGTATCTAAAACCATGTTTAATGTTATTTAGAGTCCCAAATGTAATATCTTGACAACTCATTAATTCCAAAAGGGACACCAATCCTACAGTCAACCATTGTTTAATAATAAACAAACACTTTTGCTTCATTTCACCCGGTATTTCATAGCAAAAATTAGTGGAAAATAATACTGATCCAGAATTTTTGGACAAGGCTACAGCACTAGCGGGCAATCACCTACACACTACTTTTTCCGATTTACTTCTAATTATACCCTAGCATTTTCTGAGATACCCTACATAAAAATTCTGAGCCCCATTCGCCAAAAAATCAAGTTTTTCACAATTCTTTTGTTCTTTCCGGACGATGCACCCATTCATATAATAAATAATGTACTTCCACACAGCAATTTATATCAGAGTCCCGTAGCTCAATGGTTTCGGCGTTCGACTCCGGATCCGGGGATCCGAGTTCGAAACCCGATGACCAACTGTTTTTCTCAATATTGTATTAAACAATAATTTTATTGTCATTAATCATGGATAACACAATTTTAATCATCCAGTGCTATTGTGATATTATTTTTTTTAATCAAAGCAAGATGTTTGATTCTCAGGTTTATTATTTATTATATTAAGGGCCTATTTAAAAAAAACCTATAGTGCAGCCGCTAGCAGAACAAATAATAAAAGAAATCTCTTTATTACTTTCTTTATTTATTTAAGGGATCCAAAATGAGCGTTTATTGCGTTTCGACAGTATTTTTTGTGGGACATGAGAGCATCTCAGACCTATCGAATTGCATTCTGAATACGAAGCATATCAAATAATTTTAATTTTTTAAAATCACAATATAATACAAATTTTATGACAAATTATAAAAATTTGATATTTTTCAAATTTTGATATATAACAGTCCTCGAAGTAAATTATATAAATCTAATGATATATTCTTAAAGTGTATGTAGCAGGAGGAAAAGCCGACGGTCAATTGAAAATTTTAACCTTTCATATTGAAGATATGGATTTTTTTCCCAAAAGACCTAATTTTTTTGGTGTTTTGGGAAAAAAATCCATATCTTCAATACGAAAGGTCAAAATTTTCAATTGATCGTCGGCTTTTCATCCCACCTACATACACTTTAAGTATAAATCATCAGATTTATAAAGTTTACTTCAAGTACTGTTAAATATCAAAAATATCAATTTTAATGATTTGCCATAAAATGTGTATTAAATTGCGAATTTCAAAAAATCAAAATTATTTGATATCAGAATGACATTCTTCGTATTCAGAATGCAATTCGATATGTCTGATGTGCTCTAATGTCCCAAAATAAATACTGTCCAAACGTTCATACCCCAGCCCTTAAATCTGAACAACACAACAATCTGAATAACACAAGAAACTAGATCAGGTTACCAATATTTTCTCATTTAAATAAAGTTCTGTCCTAACACGGGGCGATTCGCATGATAATAGGACAATAAAACATGTAATATGTATGAATGGTTGTTGAATCGATCTAGAGACCTGTCCCTCTGTCATCTTCAGCTATCGTAGAACTGTATTCCTACATGACTCAATTGTTATACCGTTCCGGTTGGTTTGTTGCATACACTTTATAGGTGTGAAAAATTGTTCCACTAATATGGAAGGCCAGCAGGGACAAAAACGTATCCAAAAAGAGACAACCAAATATGGAAGGCCATTAAAGTCATACGTAAAGACAAATTAGCAAAGCGGCAAAAATACACAAAGGCCTATTGAAAGGAGGGACTGTCCCCACCACGAAAGACCGCCAACAACCGCCGCTTAATAGGGAAATCCAACTAGATTGCCCCGCAGGGCTACAAGCTTTAACTATAAATTAACCCGCCGCTTGAAGGTAGGGCATGAAGAATGAGGGAAATTAAAACTACAAACCGCGAAAGACCGCCAACAACCGCCGCTTAATAGGGAAATCTAACTAGATTGCCACGCAGGGCTACAAAGAACTATCAACCGCGAAATTTGGATATCCAACTAGATTGCCCCGCAGGGCTACAAAGAACCACACACCACGAAGTATAGTTATCAAACGAGCTTAAACTATAAATTAACCCCCGATAGAGGGTAGGGCATGAAGAATGAGGGAAATTAAAACTACAAACCGCGAAAGACCGCCAACAACCGCCGCTGAATAGGGAAATCCAACTAGATTGTCCCACAGGGCTACAAAGAACTATCAACCGCGAAATTTGGATATCCAACTAGATTGCCCCGCAGGGCTACAAAAACCACAATCATTAAAACATAATTATCTTGCTAAGTCGTGGCACTTCGACGCTTCCGTAGTATAAGCCCATAGTTTCAATTTGAAGTAAATCGGACTGACTCTGTGTCTCGCTGGCATCGTCAACATTGGGTATGTGTTGTTCATATTTACATTTTCGTAGTTGCCTTGAATAATTAAAGTATATTAAAATGTATATGTATCCCTATTAACATTACAGTCACGCGGTAGCAGTGACCAGTAAGTTTTCAAAATAAACGGCTGATAAAGTTTTATTAAATTATTTACTGTCATAAATCAAGGATAACATAATTTCAAACATCTATTTTTCGTTTTATTCGTTTTATGGAGTACTTCGTAACCCGATGACTTTCCAAGCTTAGAGCTGCTTGGCTACATTCATAAAAAGAATGAAAATCCACCAAAAAAACGTTGACAACGTAAAGAAAGCAGCAAGTTTAAAAAGCCCCCACCTCGGCTCACTTTTTGAAACTTGGTCCCATTTTGAATATCGGTGTTTTTAACGTTTAAAAAATAGCATCATTGCCATTAACATGCCTACTTGTTATTCGTTTAATTCAATCATTGGTCATGAACTTAATAATTATTATAAAACAAAACATATAGGATATTGGCCAAGAACAACATAATGACCTTTCTGATCGTTCCAGAATGCTAACAACTTAATATCGCATCGGCACATTAAAGATACATAACACTTCTGGATTTTTTTTAAGTTGATAATTATGACAAAGATTAAATCAGTATCTTTTACAAATGGGACCAAGTTTCAAAAAGTGAGCCGAGGTGGGGGCTTTTTAAACTTGCTGCTTTCTTTACGTTGTCACGTTTTTTTGGTGGTATTTCTTTACAGAAGCCTTGAAAAGAGTCTTCCACACGACTACACGGTGCGGACATAATATCAGATTAGTTGAATCAAACAATTTAATGTTGATTGATTGATTTAATGTAATTGATTGATTGTTTTATTGATTATTATAGGGTAGTACCGGAATACCTAAGCCAGCAGTGCACTCGCATCATTCCATTCTGAATAACGCCATGACAGGAGGCTTCAGAAGCGATGTCAACGTCTTGGACTGTGACTGGGTAATGAAAAAGTAATTTGTTGGAAAATAAGAGAAATGAATTGCAACGGTCTTTGCGATTTGTGTCAAATTAAAGATTTTGTTATTATTATAATGTGCGTAAAAACAAGCTTGATAATTTTGACATTATAACACGGATGAATGAATGACGAAAATGGAACACAACATATTTGGTTTTGATAAACTAAACATTGTATTGCCCTTCACTAGAAGTTACATCATTCCTGTACATTGCACTATTAAAGAACAGGGTAACCTGGGTCGTATTTCTACGATAGAATTTTTACATTGTGATAAGCACCCGCACCTTTCGGATTAGTGTCTTTGAAAAAAGCGGTATCGTATTCAATCTAGTTTATTACACATACTCAGGTGATGAGTGCAGGACTGCAGGCTGCTTATCGCATAAGGCAATGCATTCAGCATGGTCAATTTGATCTTGTTACATCATTACTTCTACGGCGAATTCTTGTTACTGTTTGCAGGAGTCTCTTCGGCTTATGCAAGTGGCCACATTCGCAGCCGTTAACAGTTGGCTTGGGACTTACCTCCCTATTGTTAGAGGTTCTACGTCTATCGTTTTATTTCCAACATTCAACGCACATATTATGGCAGAAGCACTTCAAAACGAAAGGTATTTGGTTTGCTACATGTAGGCCTAAAGAGGCAGATGTTATCTTTACGAGATCTCATTTGAATGATTGTTGTAGTTTCTAGGCAAAATGGGCTATCCCACATGTTGGTCATTTTGAGACATTTGCCTTATACGTCCAAAAAACAAACGGAAGTGGCAAATTTAAGACGTCAAAGAGAGCAAAAGGGCTTATATATGGCCCGTAAATCAAACTTACTTCAATTCGAATTCACAAACATCGAACACTCACTACTTTGATGATGATGACTTCAATAACTATTTGTTGACTTGATTTTTTACAGAGTAACATGCGGCCCGACATTAAGTCACCACGTTCATGATCTCGTCAATCTACCGAATATTGATTCTTATGACTTCTCTAATTTTAAACAAGGTAAAACATATAGGCCTTGTCTCTAACAACGTCGCTGGGCGGGAAAACACTCACAAGTGCATACACATTTTGATACCTAACTTAACTGTTAATGAATAGTGCTTTTATTAGTTGTGTCTTCTGTCCGTGCAAAGACACGCATCAAATTTGCTTTTTGTTACTGTTCCGTATTTGTAAAATAGGTCAAATTGAAAATGCACATATTAATGAGGTTTGCCCGACCAGCGACTACAGAAGAAATTTGCAAACTTCGACGAATGTACTGTACCAAATGCAAAAAAATACTACTAAAGTATAAAGTTTTAAAATGTCCGAGATGATCGGAGAACTGCATAATTTGTGGTATATAGTGTGAATTAAACAAAACGATTTATAGCGCGCTACGTTGACGTTGATTCGCAAGCCTCAGCACACTGTACAGGTCGTCGCTCACCACTACGACCCCACACCATTGCATATTACCATTAAACAACAACCCAAGTACTTTGCTACTTAGAAGTGCACACCCTAGACATTCCACAATTGACCTACGCAGCCAGGATCAGCTTCACATGACTTGTACGGGTTACATGGAGACAATTAGCAGTAAGATCCTGGTGCAGGGGAAGTTTCATGCTAGCTCTATTTATCCATGAGAGCGTACTAAACCACCACCAGGATTCGAACCCGCGTCCTCTCGCACCATAGTCGAACGCCTTATTGAGCTAACTTGACAATCATTAACTGAAATAATGTAATTTCCTTTTTTAGTCAGCATAGGTGGTAGTATAATTCCACACAAACTAAGACAGAAGATGGGCAAAATAGCCACACATACAACGGTAAGCCAGCATATTTAATATGTTCATCTTTATAATAGGACCAAGGTAACAATACAGTATTAGCATAAGTACTGATAGTTTATTGAATAGAATTTTGGCTGTATTTTAAATTAAGTGAGAGGGAAAAGAACATCATCCTGATCACGAAAAAATAAGAACAAAACAAGAAAATATGAAATGAACGACACTTTCCTTAACTTAGTGATTAGATCCTGTTTTATTGAGCGATCGATTTTAGTTATTTCATCTATATTGTACACTGTTGTTAGTTAATATGCGTCTATATCGACTTGTTGACTAATATGTGATGCGATCAAGCAAAATCAGTCGGAACTCGGCAATAATACATTTTCAGTTTCTTATAGGATAGTAAAAAGGATTTACAAAGCTGGATTTTGCAGAAACCCCCATTGAAATTTAACAACCAGTTCCAAAGATATGAGCAATTAAAGCGATAGGATAACAAAAGGAAATATTGCCTTTGTTTGGCTATATCTCAAAATCAATATTTCCGAGTTCCAACTGATTTTGCTTGATCGCATCACATATTTGCTTTTAATAGAATCGCTATGGCATGGCCGAAATTTTACTAAGTCATTGTGGAGATCCTTTGGACCCACCAGAAAAAATAGCAGATGCCGCGGTTTATCCCACAGCAGGCCTTGAGGTAAGAAACTCAAGTCTTGTTTTATATTTTATCCTATTTATTATTATGCCAACTTTTAAAAGTCTTTAACAATTCCTATACCATCTTCGTTAAATGATTCGTTTACTATGCATTGGTTCGCTTCAAATTCGGTAGTGATATCAAAGCTTTTTGCGGTTTGCCGCAAGCGTGCCGACAAACCGCCCAATTGTAAGAACGCATGTACGCTCTTTGTGATTACGTTTACGCGCGCGATTCGATGCTGCGACCAGCGAAATACGAAATAAAGAGTATAATCATGGGAAATTTCAATATCCTGACACGTAAGATAACAGAGATGTGATGATGGAGGTGTTTATTAATGAAGTCGGCAAAGATGAGAAAGGGGACAAAGAACTGAATTTTGTTGCTTATTATCGGCCACCATCAGACCAAGCTTTTTGTTTTACTTATGCAGACAAAGATTGTTGATGATAAGGGAATTATTGTTCCTGTCAATACTGTTGGAAACCTTCTTGTGCGGGGTTATACCAGTCTCAAATACTACCTTAACAATGACGAGAAAACAAAGGAAATTAAAGATAACAATGGTTGGATTCATACTGGGTGAGTCAATATTAGTAAAGGCCAGTGATGAATGAAAAACGAAACATTGTGAGCAGTACACCTTGGAAATGACACAAAGGGTATTTACCCTCTCAAAGATGTCAATGAAGAAGAAACTTTTTTTTTTTTTAATATTCTACATGTACAGCCTACGCTCTCAAAAATAGATGAGAAGAAGTGACATGTCTGTTTGGGACTGGTGACATACCATGGCAACTAACCCAGCAAACACAAAACGTTTTCGACATCATTCGCAAAAAGGTTATAAAAGGTTGTCTGAAAACATTTAAATGTCGGGTAATAGAAAGGGTATATTAAGGATATAAAACATTTTAATAACATTAAAAAAAAAATTTTTGATAATCTACTGCCCAACAAACACAAATGTTTTACAGAAAACGTTTAAATTTAAATGTCGGGTTATATAAATGGCATAAAAACGTTTTAATAACATTCCAAAAATATTTTTTAAACTTGATACAAAACATTCTAAACAGAATGTTATTTGGAGTTTTAAGAACGTTTTCATGACCTTTATATAACCCGACATTTAAATGTTATTAAAACGTTTCGAAAAAACATTTTAAGAACATTTCTGTGTTTGCTGGGTGCAAATATGTTTACATATGATGTTATTTAAAAGTATTGACAAAATATTTGGCAAAAAATGTTTGCAAAAATAGTTTACAATAACATTTTGAAAACATGTTTAAAATATTGTTGTAGTGTGTTTTCATACAAAACGTTTTAACACGTTTTCATGACCTTTATATAACCCGACATTTTAATGTTATTAAAACGTTTTTACCTAAACCAAAAGCCAAGATGTAACTTATTTAAAACGTGACATGTGTTTGCTGTAAAGTTGCTCCCAGAATAAAAGGTTAAATAACACGATAGTACATATAGTTAACACAATAACGTAAAACCTCGTCTACAAGCATATATATAGAGTGTATTTGATGAAAATTACAACAACACAGCCCAAGATATGCCAATACAATACCGTAAAATTCCGTCTACAAGCATATATATGTCTCTAAACGAGGTTTTTTTGACACAAGAGACAAGAGGCAGACACTCTCAACAAAAACGTTATTTGGAGTTTGAACAACTATATTACTGATAAAGGCGGCTGTACAAACATGTATATTTGTAAGACCAATCTATTGCAATGTTTTGAGAAGGGTATTGGCCTTTCATATCTTTCGTTAAAAAAAACCCTCGTTTAGAGGTATATATGCTTCTAGACGGAATTTTACGGTAGATTGGTCTTACAATAATACTTGTTTGTATAAACTTGTACCGGTTATTTATTTGCTCAAACTCATTATGTTATAATTCTGTTGATGGACGGTGTCTGGATTAATTTACCTTTCACCAAAAGTACTATGTATTATACTTGTAGACGGGATGTTACGGTAAATAATGTAGCAGTTCATGAAACGTGCAGCCAAAGTGATAGGGTTACAACTTTTAAATTTGTACCTTACATCGGTTTTAGTTTCATAACTTGGTTATTTCTGCAGCATTTGCCGTCACTGATACATGAATTTCAAATTTTAAAAAATCCTTGCGGTCATGAAGGTCACCTGGATTTTAAAAATCGATCCTCACCTTATTTATTACGATACACGACTATAATAGTTGACTTTAATATTCATTTTCAATTCAGCGATTTAGCGATGATGGATCAAACAGGCTTTCTTACAATAAAAGGAAGAAAAAAGGTAGGAAAACAGGGTATCCCATGATTTGGCGTTCTGTAATTATTATATTGAAGATCGCCTTTTTAATGATAATATTAATTCTTTCAATTGTTTACGATTCTTTTGACGTTTAGAGATATATCGCGATCTTTAAATGAATATTTAAACTTCATAAAAACATATTCCACGGTTGTATATCTACACTTCAAATAAAAGAAATATTTGACATATATTCGCTTTTTCACACTGTGTAGGCAAACATTCTCAAGGAAGGTGTCAATTTGATACCAGCAGAGTTGGAATCTGTGTTGTACAAACATTCTAAGGTACACGCAGCAATGGTACGTACCCAAAACTGCAACGATTTCATTCGATTTTTTCTTAGTCAAGATGATAAATATATAGCAACAAAAAGCTAGCCCACTTCATCCGTTCCAGATTTTTAATCAAGGAAATTGATCGAATAGTTTTTGGATTATACCAAAATGTCTTGGGGGACATACTTGCATTTTTGAACCGTGTACTATTAATACACCAATGTTGCTATATTTGGCCATATAGGTAGTGGGATTACCTGATGAAAGAGTGGGCGAAGAAATCTGTGCTTGTATCAGGTAAGATTTTTGATTTTAGTTTTTAATACTTATTTCATTTAATTATAAAATGATTATTTGATCGATCAATCGAGCGATCAATTGATCGACCTTTCGATTGATTACCGCAGCACATGTAGAAAGCTATTAAACTCGATTCAACAACTCTTCCTATACCTTTGTACAGGAGCCAACCGTTGTTAATTCGTGATGAATCCACACTTTTACTGTAGCGTATACGCGAACGCGAGCGAGACTACGCGTTACGCGAGAGCGCGTAAAATTCGTCATGCCTGGAACCTTTGTGCGTATACAAGCTTACAAGTTGAATTCAGTATTTTCAGATAGCGGCTAAATTTTGCCGTTTTATTCTGTAGTTTTATTAATGATATTAACAGAGAAATCATCGAAGTTTTTGTAAGGCTTAGTGACAATGATTAACTGACATTTCCTCGTGAAATAATCGTGAATTATACGATCTTTAGCTTCTTTTCGTTAGTTGAAGGATTCAATCATGTTTCACCGTTATTCATCACCGTTTAACAACTAGCGTCCGGCGCGTCGGCGTAGTTTATTTCGCTCGGGCAGCTACAGCTGCCCTCGCGAAGTAAACCACGCAGACGACGCGGCCGCATCGTTGTTAAACGGTGATGAACAACGGTGAAACATGATTGAATCCCTAAGTGCACACATGTGGTAATGTGATAAAACAATAAATAGGGTGCAAACATATTTGTATGACTTCTCGGACAAAAGTCAAATGATTAATTATAATGTACAAAGATCGATGCCAGATTTTATTACCAAGAGAAAATTTTGAAATTATTATTATTTCAGAGTTGATAAGACTGCTTCACCTACTGAGGATGAAATCCGGGAATTTTGTCGAGGAAAGGTTTGTACTTCAAATTCCTAATTCATCAATCAAAAAGAATTGGTCCAAACTCCTAATCCCGTAGAAAATCAGATCATCGGAAGTAAATTTTTTTAATTCGTAATTTATTGCAAAATTGATGGCATATTATTCAAAATGAAGTAAACTCATAGTTGAATCATTTTCTTACGATCCGTGACCATTCATAGCATACCTTTGTTTCTCTGTGGATTTGACTAGATGGACATATTCTAAGAAAAAATAGCTCCTATTTCCCTCCCAAAATGGCGGGAAAATCTATTTATAGCTCATTTTTCAAAATGGCCGCCGGTGACATTTTGAAAAACATGAATATCTATATACCATGTTCTTGATAGGCTATAATGACAAATAATATGTCCTTTTCGACTATCTTTGGCATGCCCAACCTTTCAAGATAAAATTCAAAGTGTTGAGAGGTCATTTTGACCCCTAAATCCAAGATGGCCGCCAGTTCCATATTGAAAAACATGAAAATCGATATATCATGAAGGGGATAGGCTATAATAACAAACAATGTGTCGTTTTCAACTATATTTGGCATGAAAAACCGTTTAAGATCATATTCAAAGAGTTTGGGGTCACATTGACCCCTAAATCCAAGATGGCCGCCAGCGCCATATTGACAAAAACATGAAAATCTATATACCATGAAGTGGATAGGCTATACTGACAAACAATGTGTCGTTTTCCACTATTTTTGGCATGCCAACTCTTTTTTTGGTTTGAAAAAGAAGCCATTCCCTCAGCCCCGGTCAAATGTCAACCTAGACTTTGGAAAAGATATGTGGACGATGTGTTAGAAATTGTTAAGAAAGGATCAGCGGAACAGCTCACTTCACACATAAATCAGATAGACAAAACCGGTAACATCAAATTCACGTATGAATAAAGAAGAAAACCAACAAATCGCTTTCCTTGACACCCTCATTGTCAAGAAACCCGATGGCTCCATTAAACTGTTAGTGTACCGTAAAAAGACACACACGGATCAGTACCTCCACTTTCAATCTCACCACCCACTTCAGCATAAACTCAGCGTCATTCGAACCCTTATGGATCGAAAGGATAAAGTCATCACAGAGGAGGAAGACAACCGAATGGAAGAAAGCAAAATCAAGGAAGCCCTCAAACTTTGTGGGTACCCAGAATGGGCTTTCAAAGACGTGGACAAAAAGAAACCCCCCAAACAGGAACCGTCACAGTCGGTCAATAGAGGTATGGTCGTCCTCCCCTACAAAGAGGTGCTTTCTCAGCGTGCTGGAGGATATTTAATAAGCATAGCATTCAAACATCATTTGTGACACGATCTGGTCCATGGGGGCCAAAGGCGGCAAATTTGTAACTGAGATAAAGGCAAAATATGGAGTAAAAAACAATAAAATACATAAGAAAATAGACATCAAACAACTTCATAGCTTTTGAACCAAGTATGCTAGACCTTTGGTGTTTTCAGTAAATGATAGCCTTTTGTATGTATAATGTAATAATTACAGCAACTCAATTTTCAAAAATGCCTCCTTTGGCCCCCGTGGACCAGATCGTGTCACATTTAAGCCACACCAGACATTAAGAAACATTCTGGTCCACCCAAAGGACAAACGCGATTACTTACAAACCGCCAAATGCGTTTACGAGATCCCCTGCCGCAACTGAAAAAACCTATATAGGTGAAACCTCTAGAGTTCTAGGTGCGCGGCTTAAAGAACACAAAACCGAAGCGGAAAAATCCTCAACTAAGGCTTATACCAGAGCTCAGAGGAAGGCCTCGCCCCGGGGCCTCGGTCACCAGTGAGGTCAACAAATCCGCTATTACTGACCATGTAGCGGATGATAATCATGTGATCAATTGGGATGACGCGAGCATAAAGGACAGAGAGCAAAACAGAAATAGAAGACACATAAAAGAAGCGATTTGGATACGGAAAAGGGGGCCCAACACACTTAACCGGGATGAAGGAAATCACTTCCTGCCACACATCTATGACCAACTCCTAAAACCACCTAAAACAGCGCCACCAACGTCACGCTCCGACAGGAAGCAAACGAGGAGGACTGGGAGAATTGGTCAGACGATTTGTGAAAGTGCTACGATGTAGCACGAAACGTCATTGTTAGGTATGTTTAACATCATTTTACCAAATAATCAATTGGATTTGTTTACATGAAATTTTATAAATGATATCTACTGGCAATCCTGATGAACTTGATACTTATCTGTATAAAACCAAACTGCAACTACGACGGTGTTGCAGTTTGTATGATAACTCTTCTAACTCGTGTAATTCATAGTCTTCCAGATGGTTAGACTGAAACTTATTTGGAAAATGTTGACACTATTAGTGTCTATTTGCAACGCATGCCTTACTCTATAATTAAATGTTTACTAGCAGTTCGCGGTCTTCCGGACCCTGACGCGTCAGACTATCGGATCATTGTAATCAAATGATTCAAAGCTTGTATACATTCTTATATTGCTTACTTATATGTACTTGATATCCGATCAGCTGTGGGAAACTAAAGACGAAAGAGACGATGAACTTCACGCGGACCCATATTTCATGAAAAATTGTTGCCGTAATTGAAAAACCATATTGTACTCCACACTTGACTCCATAATTGACTCCATACTTGACTCCATACTTTTTTTGAGCGCAATATGATGAAATTGAAATTGAAAAATTGGAAAAGAACTCTTAAAGCCCATCTTTATGTCATAATGTAGGCATTATTGATCGAAACCACTCCCATCACACAACTTTATTTTGCATTTGAATATACCAGTTAACATGAGTTTACTTCATTTTGAATTACCCTGTATAATTAAACAATAAATTTGGTCAAATGTATCGTTCACGCGGAGAAAGGGAATGGTCCAGACGAGGAATGCCAGGAAGGATTAATGTAACATTCATGATGTTGATGCGTTCTTAATTATTTTGTATCCATGTATGCCTAATCCCTAATCAATATTATTATTATTCTAATTCACCTAGGTGCACACCCTGTTGATTCCAAAGTACATTCTCTTCTTAGACGAATTTCCAACAACTACAACTGGAAAGGTGAAACTATAATTTCATTGTTTTCTTGATGCTACGGTTGTAATTGTTTTGTTTTAATATACTGATTTCAATTAGCGTCGTGGTGGTCTTGTATAATCCACATGTTGATGTGAACAAATCAATCTACAAACACACAAAGTAGATTTTTGTTTTATTAGATAGTGTTGTTTCTGAGATTTCTCAACTATTTTTGGATCAATTTTATCCAGCCATACTTCAGTTTCTTGGTATTTATAGTCATTATGCAAGGAGGAGAGCGTCTGTAAATCCAGGGGGGTCTTCAAAACGATTTATACGGAGATCTAATCGATTTCCCCAGTTGTGATATAGTGATCGCCCCGTTATTGGAAAAGCAAGTTATAGTTGCCTACATGTATGCACACAACACAGGGGCACTCACAATAGGCATTGACCTATCTGGTAGCGCTGTATAGTAGATATAGGAGATGAACTAGTTAGCGTCATATATCAAAAAGTAAAAAAGCTATGATTTTAGTACTTCGTCGGCTGTATTCCATAGTGGCATATAGTGAGGCATCGCGAATAAACAACTTTTCGAGAAAATCGGGTTTGAAGAAATACCAATTTAAAATCGAGTTGTGTAAATCAGACATTCATCATATTTTCTAAATGATGTGAAATTTCAATAGTTAACTAACTAGAGTTTATTTCTATATATTTTTCAAAGTAAATAAATACATACAACAATAAGTATAAAACTATACGTCACTATGGAAAACACGCAAAACGCAATACCCTAACCTAACGTTAACCTTACCACCTCGATCGCCGTGTAATCCCTATGGCGTTACTTTTCGTCGTCTTCATTCCATAGTGGCGCATAGGTCACGATACGTCACTATGACATGTAGCGAGGTGTACGCCACTATGACATACAAAGTTTTTCATTTTTGCCGATATTTCTTAATTATAAACTGTGTATACAAAGTGGCTTATGAGCTGACGCCACTATGGAATACAAAAATGTCACTTTGTAACTATACGCCACATTTATTTAATTAATTACTAATTAATTAGCTAATAATGACTGATGAGACTTAGAAAAATGAAAGAGAACATCATTAAAAACATTATGTGCCAATTTTTAAAAAAAAATGACCAAAAATCACTATACGCCACTATTGAATACAGCCGACGACTTGCTCTATGTTTCAATTATTTTTTTTTTCAAAACATCTGAATTTTCAACCCGGTACAAGCTTTAATAACGGGGGACCATACATTTGTATGAGAAAGAATTCTACCATCTATATCCAAACTCCCGTGTTATTCCAATGCACATTTTGCTTCACCTGGCCACCCTGGTCGCATTTGGAAGAAGGGTGTCACGAAACCGTAATAGGTACAAATTTAGTACTTTCTGTCAATCAAGTATGGTTTATTCTCTACATGTTTATCTTTAAATCATTAGCAAAGTCCCTCTAATAACGGGGGACCGCATTGATGAGTAAATGACAGCAAACCAGTGAAAATACCCCAAAATTAAGTCAATGGAGCTTCGCCCGTACATGTCAATAGCGTCATTATCGATTGGATTAGTGGACCGTAGAGGACAAATTATTCGATCGCTCATTGGATTAATATTATCACGTGGTAATAAGCTTAAGAGATAGGACAATCGATTGCTATAATGGTTTAGTACTGCATATCTCGGTTTAATCTTCACTAAGCGGGTTTCTGGCTGGAAAGGTCACGATGAATTTGCCGTGGACATAACTGCACTATGAACGCAATTTCATATGTACACATGATATAGGGACATGTACCTAAGCACATATCATTATTATGAAAAGGCCTACTTCTTGCACTCATGTCCTATTACAATGTATTGATGGGCCAGGAGGGTTCATGATACCAACGGAGGGTACATGATGCTGTAAATAAAATGATATTTTATACACTTCAGACATGTACCTTTTCAAAAAACAATGCTAGAATTTGTATTCAATTTAGTAGCATACTCCTTTTCCCCCTGTTCGGCCCATGGTCTAACGTTGTCGTTGAGCAATAGTATAGGCTATAACACAACATCTGCCATGAATATCGTCTTTTTCCTCTTTATCTTTCTTTTCAGTTTTCACTTATGGAAGTAACAAGAATCGCGAAGGAAAAGTTCAACGTGGAATAGCTGGGTGATTGAATCAATGGTCAACATGGAAAAGGGATCCACGGGCGAGTCCTTCCAACTCTGGCCCTCCAATATAGAATTTGCAAAAACGGTGCCAACATGTAGCCCAACCATGCATACTGTGACATGATTTGGTAATAATAATGCAACCGGAAGGTTCATAATTCTAGGTGCATAATGTGACGTGCCCCGAGTAATTTAGTTTGATTTTTTATCTATCTCAGACATTTTGGGGAATTCCCTCTCATTCATCAAATTGATCAAAAGCAAATTGTATCATTTTTAATTTTGGATAGATGCACATTTGAAAATCCCCTGTGATTGTAAAGTGGATATGACATCATATTGGAATTCCCCACAGGAAATGATGTAATGTGAAAGGCTAATACTATTTACAATTGTTCTTGGGAATTTCCAGATTGCACATTGTGAGAATAGTAATTGACTATTTATATAATGGGATTTTTGTTTGGTATATTAACAAATGTAAACATAATTCTTATAGTATTGTTGTGGGCTAGCTACTATGCTAACAGTCTATGCCTTCAAAGAAAGGAAATTGCGAACCTGACATATCTAATGTAGTCAATGTACTATTGTCCAGTGATATCGGAGAAGATCTCGAATACGTCAAAGTGCGTACCTCTTCTTAAGAAAAGAATATACTAGTATATATAATTTTGTCGACTTGCTGAAGCCTGGTTTATGAAACAACACATCTGTCAATGTAAGTGGAAACAAGGAGACAGCTGCAATGCAGACCTGTTTTCCATTAGAAATTGTGTAAAAGGTGAAAATAACACCATTTTGGAGATAGTCAACTGTGCGAGGACTTAAAAATGGGTATAAAAGTCTTCTGTGGACTTCGCTGAACAGTGATCTTCGCAGGACTAGTGAATCAGGATATACTTCAAGAACATTGAGAACTTTACAATCAACAACAAGAAGAAGGCTGCCGGATAAGTACCTTTGCTAAAGAGTGTATGTATGATTGATTGTATGTCTTATGTTGACTAACAGAATTATTGTTAATCCATACTTTTCTTTTGATTAAAAGACTCAGACATTGTTAACTTAATTGATCAGTGTGTTTTGTTGTGCATTCTGAAGTGAATCTGGGGAAGAGGTATTTGGACTGAATAACGACTCGTAACAATACTCACAATGATGCCTCAATTCATCCCAAGGCAAAGTGAAACATTTAATCAGGATTGATTTAATACAAAGTTTATCAAATCTTGTCATTTTTAGAATTTGAGATGCAATCTAAAATTAAACGCAATGATACAGTATGTCTCAGAAAGAACTGCGTCGTCAAAAACTTTAATGGTATTTTTAATGCACTAATCAAACATAACCGAATACTTTATGCACTGGTGCAGTAAACTAAATTTCATATACTTTTTTGAAGTTTGAAAATTGATCCGTATGAGAAGAATTTTACGATTGACTATTTATATAATGGGATTTTTGTTTGGTTTTAAACAAAGTAAACATAATTCTTATAGTATTGTTGTGGGCTAGCTACTATGCTAACAGTCTATGCCTTCAAAGAAAGGAACCTGACATATCTAATGTAGTCAATGTACTACTATCCAGTGATATCGGAGAAGATCTAGAATACGTCAAAGTGCGTACCTCTTCTTAAAAAGGAATATAACAGAATTTTACGAAAACCTCATGTTTCAATCCGGTCTATGGATTCAAAAGTTTTCAAATATCAATAAGTGATTTGTATTCGCAGTACCAAACACTGTAAGCTGTTACCTAGGATGTGCCCGGCGTTCTTAAGTTATTTCAAAAAAGCTCAAAGGTCAAATCTTGGATCTGTGGAGGTCCGATGCTCCGATTTTTCAAATCTTGGTTACTGTAAATTTGCTCTGCAACATCATTATTGGGACTCATGAGGTGTCACAATGCGCAGAAATAAATTCTGCTCCCAATGTTTTACAATAGGTCCGTTTTCACGTATTTGTTGGGGGCTGAGAGCGCATCACACAAATCAATTTGCATTTTGAATGCGAGTAATGTCCTTCTGATATCAAGTAAATTAGATTTTTATTTTTATTCGCGATATATTACCCATTTTATCGCAAATTATTTTCCCTCAAATGCCTTGTGAAAAGCCCTCCATCATATGAAAATGTTGACCTTTCGTATTGAAGCTATACATTTTCCCCCAAAACAACTAAAAATCTGGTTCTTTGGGTGAAAAATGTATATCTTCAATACAAAAGGTACAAATTGATAATCGGCTTTTCTAGACTATGCCATAGTCGATTTTTGATAAATAAAAGCATGTTTAATCATAATGAAAGCATTCAGTTGAACTCGAAATTATACTGATATTTATTACATCAAAATACTAGTATAAAATTGTTATGAAAAAATTTATATAATTATATTAGTGACAGTAAAAGTAAAGTGTACGTAGGCTTATATTTAATATTGAATGCAACATATCATAATGTCATAATTGTATTGGCACTACAATACTGAACAATTCTGATTTTAGAATCTGCCAGTTTATTAATCGCGAAATTCCCGGTTAAAAATCGTAAATACAATATCCAGAGTATGCACAATGGGCAAGTGGACTACGGGGAAGTCTATTTTTCATCACAGTTACATATACTTTAAGTACGTATCACATAAAGTTTACTTTAAGGACTTTTTAATATCAATAATAATTTGCCATAAAATTTGTATTATCTCACGAATTAAAAATATATTTATATTTACATACTCGTACTAAAATGCAATTTGGCGTGTCTAGAATGCTCTCAGGTCCCACAAAAACACTGTACTTTTTTTAGTCATGTTTTGTTTTTATTGCTTAAGTGTGTGCAGATGAATTGAAGATGGGTATCATGGTAGGTGAACATTATATTTCCTGAGTCAACTAATATGATATTTTCTTCGCACATATTAGCAACTTTTGAAAGTTAATATATGCCTTAAAAGTCTTCAATAGACTATTATTTTGGAAAATGCGAGTAAATTTTTTTGAAACTTAACGTACAATAAAAAGGGGTCATCTGATATGGATGGGGAGGGCTTGCCCAAAGGTGCGGATACAAGGGAGAACAGTGCCAGTACATTCATTGGTCACCCCAAATAAATAAATAATAATAAATAAATAAATAAATAAATAAATAATATTTATTTATTTATTTATTTATTTATTTATTTATTTATTTATTTATTTATTTATTTATTTATTTATTTATTTATTTATTTATTTATTTATGTATTTATTTATTTATTTATTTATTTATTTATTTATTTATTATATGCATTTAGACAAGGAAAAAGTAAAATGTGTTTTCCGGGAGAGGAGAAAATGGAACAAAGTTAGAAGTAGTAAACTTGCGGAATGATGGAGGCCATAGGGCCTAGGTCTACTTGTGAGTTCTGGAGTATAGATAAAGGGACGTTCGGTGTGGTTCCATAAAAAGGACTTCTTTGGAATGGGCAAACCAAACTGTTTTGGCCAAAGCTTGCATATTTTGGCCCAGCGATTTCTTTTAAAGTAAATGTTAAAAATCATGGGGTCTTTCCTTTGGTGAAAAGGAACATTCATGGCCTTTATATTCAGGGTGTTCCTCCTCAACTACTCCATCCCCTGGCATAAATAATTACCTTCCCTTACATTGAACACGGATCATTGGCGCGAGGTTAATTTTGGTTAGCTTCAAATACATGTGTGTATTTTGCACTTATACAGCGTGTCCCAAAACTAACTTAACATTGTGAATTGGCCATATCTCAAATATTTCCTACTTCATACCAAAATGGAGAACATATTCATATAGATTGATCTTTTAGAATTATTCTGATACCAAAAACAGCATTATTGATGACCCTTTGACCTTACTGTGCGACTGTAATATGTGTGTATCAAACCCACAAAAGCAAGCTCATGTGTTCTTTGTTCAAGAACATGAATGATGTGCTTCCCTGAACAATAGAGTTGGTTCACTCACTGCGCACGCTACATTTATGTATGAACATTCATGGATTACATGGCTTAGCGTAAGCGTGACTGCTGTTTTAGATTATAATTAGGATAATATTGACAATATTAAACTTTACTTTAAAACAGTTGAAGTGAAGATGAATTTCCTATAGATCAACGGATTCAGGTCGTATGGTTCTCTGCCGAGACAAAGTCGGACAAACTCATTGAAGCAATGTTTAAGGAACAGTTTAATATAAATTATGCACTACCCAGCTGAAATACAATCCAGCAACTAGTGCTGAAATTCCTATCAACGATCTGTTCATGATCTACTTCGGGCAGCTAGGACGTAGAAGAACAGAAAGATCGGCTACAAACATTGATGTCATACGAAGAGCGGTGGCGAAAAGCCCAAGGCGATCAGTACGTCGACTTTCAATGGACAACGTACCGCGTACAACTGTTCATCGAATCCTCAGAAAAGATCTTAAGTAGTTTCCATAAAAAAAACCAGATAAAACAGAAAGTGAAGGTAACGCATTGAAAACAAACAAACAAACAATCAAACAAACACAGCCAAATTAATCAAAACAGCTTTTAAAATGATAACACGCTATATCGTGTTCACGTCTCAAATGACGAGACTTATTTTGCGTTTATAAAAGTGGGTTTGACGGTACGATAGATAATTAGATATCCATTAATTTCATGCCAAAGGGTTATGACCACATAGGCATGTTTGGTATCATAACATTTCTAAAAGAAGTATCTATATACTGTGCAATTTCTGTAACAACACTATTAACCTAACGCAAGTTATGGCAAATTCACAATGTTAAGGGACTTTTGGGACACCCGGTACTATGTGTTTATTCACGGTAGACCTCGTACCTGTATTATCAATCAACATGAGCATGATGAGTAAATTGTATATATCATTATGTTATTAATAGTTTACAACCAAAACCCAAACCCCAGAAGATTCAGAAATTTGTCGAATCAAGTAAAGGCCAAAGTTCGCTTAATCCTGGCCTGTTCTGATCTCAGCTAGTTTCATAACATTATATGCCGCCAACGTTGTGAGCATATATCTCAGCTTGTGTACACGCGTATAATTATAGCAACCGAAAATGGCAGCTAAGAAGTTGACAGAAAGTTACATCCATGTGCCACGTAAAGATCCCTTCATCGGGCTTACGGTGGGACAACAATTGTATAAAATGGCGGACAAGTATCCAGATAAAGAAATGTTTGTGTTTTATGTCGACAAAGAGAGATTTACCTTTAAACAAATGAAAGAAAAGGTAAGTTATGTCTATATTTTATCATAACGAATATGTGCGTAATTAATAAGAGATATCCAAAGCGTACTTCGATGCTTTATTTAGGGGTGGTGCAATAATTATGTGTACCCCCGGGGTGGTGATTTTTCAAAATGGTGTGCCAAAAATCGTTCCCCCCTAGCCGTGCCAAAAACCTTTGCCCCCCCTTTTGACGTGCCAAAAACCTTTGCCCCCACCCTTTTTTTTGATGTGCCCCCCCTCCCCCACCTCTTACACATGCAAGATTTTTGGGAACCTGAATTTAAAACCTTAAATTGTCTTATCATATAATGCGAGCGTAGCGAGCAGGAAATTTTGCATATTAACCCTAACAGAACTAGGACTCACTAAAGCTCACTATTAAAAACGCTCTGCGTGCATGCATTCCACGGGACTTGATGACGCAATCAGACCAAGTCATATATACCCAGGGAATCGTTGGCCGGGCCAACGTCACCTGTGTAGCTACATGCTGGGGATCTTCTGCGTGGCATGCGAGGGGTGCCAGGTTCGAATCCCGGGGGGCAAGTGACTTTCTTCTTCATCTTCTCTCCTTTTTCGTTCCTTCTTTCCCTTCCGATAGCACAAAAACCACGGGTAGGGTTAGGGTTAACATGTTCATATTAAACGTTTTCCTATACATTTTTAGGGCGTAATATAGAAACGGTGCCCAAAATATCTGTGCCCAAAATCGTTCCCCCCTTTCGACCTGCCAAAATTGCTTGACCCTCCTTTCGACCTGCCAAAAATGCTTGCCCCCTTTGGCCTGCCAAAAAATCTTTGCCCCCCCTATAATTCACCACCCCAGGGGTACACATAATTATTGCACCACCCCTTAAATTGATCTCATGAGATATTAGAATTCCCTCACATGTAATCACAATAGCATATAGTCAGATGTTGTTTTGGGAATTCCCAGATAACACAATGTGAGCATTGGAATTCATCATATAGAAAACTTGGCCTGTTGTTGCTAAAATTGAGATTTATGGCGTAGATTATAGAGAGTGTAGGGTCGAGCTGTAGGGTATTACATGTAGCCTACTTCGTGTTCTCAAGGAAGAGCACTTTTAAGTAAATACAACAAGTCATTTATCAACTATTAGAACCGGTGTCTATGAAAAATACTAGGCCTGACATTATTAGGCATCCTTTTATGAGAGCTTATGAGACAAAAATAAGATCTGAAAATTTAACCACTTTGCAGACAGGAAAATGTTACGTTCTGGACAATTTACCGGTGTAGCTGTTATGTGCGAAAGACATAAAGTCGGTGACATATCAGCTCATATCGCCTGATTCTTCCCTAACCACCTGACATGAGTTAACAAACTCAAAAACGATTTTGTTAATCGATAACAATTACGATATAGATAGGCCTACACACTTACTCATGTATACTTTATCTCTTGTGTTGATCTTCATTTGATATGCTGAAGTCTATAGTTTATGAAAGAACACGTCTGTCAACATAGACCTATATCGACAAATGATACACAACACATTTTGGTCAAATTTATCCCAGCATTTCGAGCCAGAAATGTACCCTAAAAACGTTGAAGAAACGCCAAATTTGTTTTTGTTTTTGAACATAACAAAAATATCAATGCCTATACCCGTATGCTCTTATCCAGTGGCCGCACCAGAATTTTTCCGGGGAAGGTGCAACGTGAAATTCAGAGGGTTGAATTCATGAAATTGCCGTGAAATTGAAAGTTGTCGGAGTATTTAGAGTGCAACTGGGGGAAGATTTCTAACTGGGAACATTTCCCCCCATGCCCCACGTGACGTCCCCACTGATCTTATCACGGCACGAAGATGTAGTTACAGCGATTTGAATGAATTAACTGTTTGGTGCATCCGTTACGATAATTAAACCTAAAAAAGCCGAATTAAGTTATCATTTGTCGTAGGACGCTCACTCTTTTACTTCATCTTAATTCCTTTTTAAGGGTAGACGAGGTATTGTTGGTCGAAGCAACCTAAAAATCGATTTTCATTATCTAGATCAATATATTATTGAAAATTAACACCTTGATGCTTTGCAAAAGTTCATTCTACAAATCGTATACTTGCAAACTTGCTTAATTTATTGTTGTTAATGAGTTATGTACGTTTTACAAAAGTGTTGTTGTTTCAGACCTCTTTACAACGTAACTCAAGAACCGCAGCACCTATAAAAGTATATCTGTGATATTTTAATTCTTCTACACGCTCGCTATGAATTGAGCAATGCAGTTTTTGCCAAAGCTCACTACCATTCGTAAGATGCTGTGAACTACCAAATCACAACAGTTTCAAATAATTAATAACCTTAATGTTTTCATTCTCTTTAAGAGTCAACAATTTGCGGCCGCCCTTATTTCCAAAGGCCTTAAGAAAGGCGACACCATAGCAATATGGGGTGCTAATCACTCGGAATGGATAGTCGCATACTATGCGTGTATGCAACTTGGTGTACTGTTAGTAAGTATAATTACCTAGGTGGGTTTACACCCACCTAGGTATTCTTTTTTAGTCCATTCCTTCCGCTGGCAACAGAGACTCAGAGAGGGTTAAAGTATGAAACCCAAGTTGATGTCATGGAAAATTGTTTTGCCTTTGTTTACTAGAGGCTGTTCCTCTGTGGTAATAGTGTGTGTTAGAACCTGTGAGGGTTAATATTGTGGGCAGTCTCCGTGGGACTTGCAAAGAAAGTTTAGTAAAACCATAAATAACTGATGGCACCTCTGGGATAGCTGCTATGAGGAAAGTGGAATTTGTTTTGTAATTCTTTAACATGTCTAACATCTGATGTTTGTTTGCAGCAGCTATTATCATGATGATGCTCAAATTGTTGAGCCGATTCAAGTGATTTAATGCTTGTGGGTGACAGTTTGGAATTATGTGCTGTGGTCCAGCTTTCTGAAAATAAGGACAAAATAACTTGTTGCAAGTATTTGTTCTTTGCTGTAGCTACTTCAATAGCTTTTCAGTCAGTGCCCCAAACATTTGTAGATTGGTTTTTGGTTTGGTTTCTAAAATTTAAAGATGTCTTTTCCAAAATTGCACATATTTGCTAACAAATCGCGGCTTTGCAGCAATTGCAGGCATACTTGTAGTATGTCTTTTTGAATTTGTACTCATTTTGTGGGACAGGGACAAATAGCATAATTTTGAGGTTTACTAAATACTTGCTAGCCCAGCCAGGGTACAATGACATGAACGATCTAGACCCAGGGTCTTTGATGTGAAAATAATGGCATATCCAGTGGAGTAGTTTTCACTTGGAAAATGTGTTTATACCCTCTATATCACTGAATCATGAAAAAAATAATAATACAAATTCATGTAGGCCTATACAAAATGTCCCAATTGAAAAATCGTGTACAGATAGGCCTAATACTGATATCAGAGACATGGCACACTAATTACCTAGGTGGGTTTACACAAACCTAGGTATTAGAATCAGTCGTGTTGTACTTCCGCTGGCAACAGAGACTCACCTATCATGGCCCAGTTCTTGAACCCCAATATATTTGTATATTCATTGAATAACCTTTGACAAATTTGGGTACAAAAAACTCATACTCTGTAACAAATTCAAAATGCTATGTCACTTGCACATATAATCATGGAAGTATACTATATAGTGAGCATGGTCAGAACAGAGATCAAAAGTAGAATCAGACTTGCAGCTGGAAGTTGATTCCCAATTGGGTAATAAAACCACCCCTTGCTGCAACCCAGTCACAACTCTAATTTCACTGACCTCCAAGCAGGTGATGTCAGCCACTTACTCCGATTTCACCATTCAGAAGTTCACTGGCGGTTGTCATGGTTGTTGTGGATATTATAATAATGTGCAGATGATAAGCATTGATCATGTTGATTACCTAGCTGGGGGATTTACAACAACCCCCCCACCGAGCTAGGTACTGTTTTGCTATTCGATCTTTCTTACCTATCTGGGGGTTTACAACCCCCGAGCTAGGTACTGTTTTGCTATCCAATCTTTCTTTTTTTTCTTCTTCTTTCTGACAATAACTTCAAATTGCTTCTCCTCCTACATGTAATTGAGGTCAAAGGTCATTAAGAGGGCATTTCCGGTATTTAACCAAATACCTTCAAACTGCTTCTTCTGTCACATATTATATATAGTACAATGATGTCATTTGCATGCATCGGCTATACCACACGCCTATAACTTGCATACAGAATTGGGGTCAAAGGTCATTAAGGGGTAAAATCTTACAATTGTATTATCTGGATATCTGTAAGGGGTATGGGGCTCAAAGTCGGTGACGACAAATCTCATGACCAGGGGAACGTTTTGCAGGGGTCAGGGCAAAGGTCATGCAGATGTGAAATTTTAGAAATGCATTTCCTGTACATCTGTAAGGAGTACGGCGCTCAAACTTGGTGACAACAAACTTAATGATCAGGGGAACATTTTGGGTCAAAGGTTATCTGGGGTTAAATCTTAGAATTCACTTTCTGGATACCTGCAAGGGGTATGGGGCTCAAATTCAGTGACAACAAATCTCATGATCAGGGAACATTTTGCAGGGGTCAGGTCAAAGGTCGTCTGGAGGGCAAATCTTAAAATGTCTTTTCTGGACATCTGTAAGGGGCACGGGACTCAAACTCGGTGACAACAAACTTGATGACCACGGAAACATTTTTGAACATTTTGCAGGGGTCAGGTCAAAGGTCATCTGGGTCAAATTTTAAAATTGCATTTTCTGGACATCCGTAAGGAGAAAGGGACTCAAACTCGGCGACAACAAACAACATGACCAGGGAAAATTTTTGGAAAATTTTGCAGGGGTCAGATACCTCCACAACACCAACACGCCCCACCTAGGTTTGTGGTCTATGACCATCATTTGCCTCTAGTTGTTGTTGTATCATGCTGGTGCCTGCAAATTTCGAGCTAAACCATAAGAAAAAAATCTATTTCTATATTTTTAAGTAACGTGATTCAGTTAGCCAATCCCAATTAGAATTTTTACACAGTGCAAGATCGAGCTACAAGCAAACAAGTGCGTAGAACCCAGGGGGTAATTAACATAAATAACCATACGTGTATGCTCCCTCGGAAATACACCTGTTTTTGGACCGCGCAGCTCCGAAAGACCGCTGAATTTTACCAAAATAGAGCCCTGAAGGACCCCTGATTTTGATAATTTTAGCTCTAAAAGACCCCTATTTTTTTCCTAGACGATTTTCATCCACAAAGCCAAAAAAGACCATGAATTATGACCGTTCACAACTCCGAAAGACCCCCTTTTACTGATACGTCGTCAGCTCCCAACGACCGCCATCCGGGGGGGTACCACCAAAAATTTAGGTGCCCGCAATTATCATGTGTTAAGATTAGTAGCTGTATTAAACTGACTGACTTTTTTTTTTTTTTTTTTTTTTTGAGAGTAGAATTTCCAAGTTCCACAGTTGTCGCGCTAATGAATAAGGTAATGTCTCTCCATTATGAAATTATTCGTTCCAAATTATTATGAACCATTCGTTGCCTCTGTTATGTTTTCCTGAAATAATAACAATAAAATATAATCTTATATTTCATGCAATTTTGCTGTTCCGACTACAGCTGCGTTGTAAAGCCATGATTCTGACACGATCACCTCCTAATCTGACCGAAATGGCTTGTGAATGTTTTCCAGAACTTAAAAACACATCAGCCGAACACTTCAAATCCGTGAGGTAAGATTTTAATTTGTAAGTATTGTTAAAACGAAGTTAATGCGAGGTATCTTCAAAACGTATGATTATTTTAATAATTGCACGTTTTAAAAGATTTGCTAATAGGCTGTGAACTTGTTTTAAAATAGCACACAAAGTATATTGAACCAATTTCCCATCACACAGATCCCAATGGCATTACAGCAAATGTTGATTTTGCGAACCGAATTTGTTGTACGGATGCCACAAGCATGACAAGGCTCTTGGTAAAGATATACATTTTAAAAAGTTTTTGAAACACACACGCAAGAAAGAACATACTAAATATTCTCTCTTCGGAAATAAATTCATGTTGGCATTCTCCGCGCCTAGTAACCCCGTCAATCCGTCAATATCACCTTGGATACGGTGCTTCACCTCCCGCTGTGGTAAGGGATGGGCAGTCATAGGTCTAGGTGGTATGTCTATGGGTATGACGTAGTTCATCAACCTCATAGATCGTGTGCATGCGATGGTCTTTGCCAGGCCTTTGCAATTATTTTGTCTTAATATGGGCAATCTGATTCCATATATGCGGATTATCGTAAAGGCCATCGATGTTATGCAATTATTGAATACATGAGTGATGCAGTTACGGAGCGATGCAGAACATCTGTGTAAGAGATTCTGTTTACATTTTATTTTCATCTCCGAAAAAAAGTGAAACGGACGCCGACAAAATATCACTGCGTGTCCCGTCATTAGTTTTTCACCATTAGGTCTATAAAATGTATACAAAGTTAGGTTTCAATAACAGGAAACCTTTTTTGGCGACGACACCATGTCGATAAGGCATAGAAATGTTGTTTTTTGCCCCCCCCCCCGAAAGGTATTAGTGATCGCGGCGCCATTCACCATGATTATCAGCTATTATCGGCGATTCCTTTTTTGTGATGAAGGCACCAGCCGAAATGTACTTATTCCAGAATGTAATGAACATAACTCTGTACTCCCCCGGGGAGATGATGTATTTTGCGACACTCATACCCCCCTGGAATAGTGCATGATGGAAAGAGGGAAAAGGGTCTATTTGAACCAATCGGGAGGCGCATAGCAACAACGGGACTGATAGGTAGTTCCTTATAAAATATAGGATTTAATTTGATTAAAATGTGTAATATACTTATGATATTTCTATTTGAATTGAAGTGTTTAAGAATGAGAATAAAGGTATTATTTTTAGCCGCTGTCGTGCATCTACCGTCTCAATTGGCGTAAAACAGCTCGGCTTCGCCTCGTTGTTTTACTTAAAATAATGATGTCGCCCGTGTTATATGAGACGATAGATGCACTCCAGGGGCGAAAACCAATACCTTTATTCTCTAATTAGTACACCCCAGAAGGTTTCATGTGTCTAGAACTTGTTTATTTTGTATGATGTCAATCTTATTTATACCCAGTTGTCCAGAAGTGGAGTTCATCATTACATGCTGTGCACCAACACTTAATTTTTCGAGTAAAAGGTAAGCTTGTATGTAGTTAAGATTTTCTTTTCGTTCTTTTTCGTTTAGTTTTAGTTTCAAAAGGCTAGGTAAAAGAATCACTTTAGAAGAAATTAACTACTCTGAAAAGTGATCCTTAAACATCCTTTACTTTTTATGTCAAGCATATCTACAAGGTATTAATAGCTAAAATTATGAAATCGCGGATTTTTATTGCTTCTTTTGGTCCCGCGGAGTCAAAGACCTTAACCAGAGTGCCTACTACAGCTGCTCCCTAATATTTTAAGAAATATGATGACTTCTTTTACTAAACAAGTTTACGTATCTCAACAGAGGTATCTACAGCTACGACGACTTTATGACTCTGGGCAATGCGACTGACATGGACAATGTTTACAAAGTCGGTGCATCCCTAGATATGGATGATCCATGCTGCATTTATTTTACATCAGTAAGTGATAACAGCATTACAAACTTCAGATATGTCTTTAAAGAAGTTGATCCAGGTGAATTATAAGATTAAGGCAAATACATGTATGTTGCACCTCTAATACATTTGCTGTCCAACCTGTCGCCCCAACTTATGCTTTACAACAGGTGGATACATGTATCAAATACAAGACAATTTATCAAAAATATATAATAAGGATATGAATTACGTTACCTTATGCATTATTTTTCACTTCCCAAATTGAGATCCACCAGAAACAGGTTATCATATATCCAGAGCCAATATATGACCAGATGGGTAGATTTAATATCATTATACTGGTAAAAAAAAATGCGGTAAAATGTGCATTGTTGAATTGAGATTCACTATCCCTGTGTATTTTGCATCTGTTATCCTTATAGTATATTTGTATTTTATCTAATTATTTTGATGATATAATGATTGTACAGCAGATATTTGGGTCGCAATTAACCCCAAGGTCATACAAGCAACAGAATTCGGACACTTATTAGGAAAATACGTTAGTCAATGTTAACCATTTGAACCAGAATTCCGAGGCCAAAGTTATACAGGGGTCAAAATTCAACGTTTTGATTAAACCAATTCTAAAACATATAGTTTGACATATCTGCAGGAGTTATGAGCAAAAAATGTCGAATGTCAACATTTGGGCTCCACACGGTTCATAACAAATGTTTTGCCTTGTAATAGCAATCCAAAGAAATAGTTTGCACTTTCTAAGTAATTGTTTTACCTAGGAAACACAGCAAACTAATCGAACTGGAAGGGTAAGAGACCCGTTTCACTGTCTTACATAGTTAACGTAGTTAGTATTGTAAATTCTATTTAAATTATTATTTTAAAAAAATTCTCGGATGTACAAAGAAATCTAATATCGAAATGATCGAAAATTAATCTATTCCAAAAACTATAATCAATATATTATCATTCACTTATGAATGATTGATTGTTTATATTGAAATAAATCAGCAATCAATCATTCTCTTATGAATGGTTGATTATGGCTTGATTTATTAATCGATGATATAGGGTAGTACTGGGATGCCGAAGCCTACTGTACATTCACATCATGGAATGCTTAATAACACCGTTGTATTTGGATTAGGATTCCGAACAGAGGTGGAGAATTTCGACTGTGATTGGGTAACTATAATGATAACGCTCATAATGTTTTTATGTAAAATAAACGTATTTCTCCCTGCAGAATAATGGATTAAGCCTCCCGTTGTTGTTTGCGCTTGCCTGGGAACTCTATCCACGTATCATTTGTCCAGAGAAGCATGAGAGTTTTATTTTTAGCCTGAAATTGTTTCCCACCCTCCACACCCAAATATTTATATTAAACATTGCTAAAGGGAAACCAAGTGCCTTTGACTATATTGTTCCGGGATGTTTGTTTGCTTTGATGTTACTGTTGTTGATTAATTTTCAGCAGGTAACTCAAACCTTAAATTAAACTTTCTAAAACATTTGCCTTTTTATCATGTATTTGTTAATTGTTTCTTTCTGCGTACTTTGGTACGTCATTCGGCATGATGTGATTTATTTGAATGATAAAAGGTAGAATTTCAAAATGATAAATTTGGATACTCCTTCAAGGTGATCTCATTAAAGCCAAATAGATGAACGCTGTGTTCAATATGTGCCTGCTTCGAGGGACACGTCATTAATTTTGGTGACTTTCAAAAAGCTCTTTTTTATTCAAATTGTTATTTGTTGGGAGGGAAAAGCCGTATTGTGCTTAATGAATTGTTAAAATAAGCAGCACAAAATACTCCATCTATAGACCTCTTTGTAATTTAGGTTTAGTGTCGACCACTTTATTTTGGCTTTTGTTTTAAGTGTTGGGATACTTTTGAGGTATATAACTTTGAGCACATTGATGCCACTTAAATATATGCATTGACATCAGCTGGTGTCTTTGAGATGTTCACACATTTTGGGTTATTAAGGGTGTTTTGGGTCGAAGACTAAATATCTGATAAATGCCTTTTTTGCCATCTGGAAAATGTCTCTTCTTGTTCAGTGACGCCTCAATCAATGAGACACTTATATTAAAGTATTGATACAGTAAAGAATTGACACGCTTTATTTCTTAAATATCATAGACAATAGGCCTTTAAAACGACCTTTATGGGTGGGGAAGGATAGCGCTCTTCGAGAGCAATGTCTCTAGATTTTATTTATTTTTAGGAGTCTGCTCGATTCATGACAGCAGTAACCTTCTCTGGCCATGGTGGTTCCTTAGGGATATTTATTCCTCTTGTAAGAGGTTCTGCGACTATTGTTTTATATCCAGCATTTAATGCCGAGATAATGGCAGAAGCTATTCAAAACGAAAGGTATTGTATGCCGCATTTTCTTCATCTGGTTTTGAGTGTACAGTTTGTTTAGTTTTGACTCATATGTGCTTGCAGGTGGAACCTTAAATGATGTTTGCTGCTCCAAGTTTTAATTTTTGTTTTTAACATTTTTTTTTTTTTGCGATATTAAGCTGATAAACAAATTTAAAATGAAAAAAATTAATGCAGCAGATCGATCACATTCTTCCGCCTTAAGGGGCTCGTAGAATCACTGAAAGTGGGACATTTTAGACATTGTTTTGTATTGTATCCTTAATGATGATGAGTACATAAAAGTGTACATTTTCAGAAAGGACATGATGCAAGAAATCCAACTAGCACGGCAGATTTCTGAAACATGAGCAGTTTTTGAGAAAAGCGCCACATTTGATTTCCCATGCCATTTTTTGTCAAATATAACAACGTACCCTAAATTTCCAAATCGATAAAAATGCTGTAAAGTCATAAAACTTTCTCTCAAATTTTTGAATTCGGACCTTATGCTGTTCTTATACCTGAAATATCCAATACTCTGGTCAAAATTTATCCTTTTTGAACCATATGTTTAAAACGAAGAAAAGTTCTAAAATTCGTTTCTAGTTTTGTGTCTTTAGAGCATAGATATGCAGTTTCAAAAAAGTTTCAAAGAAAGTCTGAAAAAAGTGATATTTTGTTTAGCAGGTGGTGTTCTTTTTATTTCAATTGGAAACGCGGCATGCATGTATAGATTTTTTTGCAAATTTTTTTGTTGTTTTTTCCGTCGGTAAAGACTTCCAAAATTTAGATGAAGTTACTCAATGAGTAATTCTAATGACATTTTGTCTAAAAAGTTCCTATCTGTTAGCATTATGGCACGGTGGCGCCAATGGGTCACGTGGACATTAAACTATTAAGTGTCTTTTATTAAAAAGCCTCATTATGACTGTTGGATGGGGAAAAATCTGATTTGTCGCTTTCTCAAAAAACACTAATTTTTCTCATAAATCTGCCGCGCTAGTTGGATTCCTTCCATCATTTCCTTTTTCAAAATGTACACTATTATTTACTTATCACTTATCATCATTACTTCTAAAGTAAAGAAAATGCCTTTAACGACAACCCATGTATATGAACCAATGATTGTTGACTATACACGTTTATGTTTCAGAGTAACACACGGTTGCGCAATGATTCACCAGGTTTACGACCTTGTCAATTTACCAAATATTGATACTTACGATTTCTCCAACTTCAAGCTAAGTAAGGAAGCTGTAAACGTTTTCAATTTAAATGATATCATAATTGTGTCAAGTAATCTAATAAAATAATTTTTAGTTCAGATGTATATATATAAACTTGTTTTTCAACATACTATAATTAACTTCATAATTATGGCCCTTAATTAAATCAGTTTTCTTTTTTATGAGATATTCTTTGAAAAAAGAAATAGTCAAGCAGGAAAGTCAAGAGCTGGTACTTTCATTGACATATGAGATATTCACTGATGGATGATACCATAAAACAAAAGTTAAGAAATGGCACAAGTGGAAGTTATTTCTCCGAAGTTCACTTGTCAACTATCTCCCCTGTGAATCAGCTTGTTTTGCTCATTTTATATACGAGTATTTTAAGAAATTAGGCAGATATGATAATCTCAATATTCCCAATACAATTCATTGTTTTTCAGATGTTGTCAATGAAAGTGAAGGTTTTGACCATCCATTTCTTGACTACTCTTTTGTAACTTCTAATAGTGATAGGCTGTATAAGGGTGTAGTTGCAAACAGCTTAGGGTACCAGCTTATTTGATGCAGATTGTTGTTCTGAGTAATTTGACACCAATTTTATTGAAATCGGCCAAAATTGAGACAGTGCCGGCCAAATAACGACACACAAGGGGGGGGGGGGGGTGGGCAGATTTGACCTTCAATTTTTAGTTTTAAGGGAAATTTAACACATTAAGGATTATGTAATGCATTTTTGGTATCTACTTACATAGTTTTAGGTCCAGGTAGGTCATTTATGCACTTTGTGTCAAATTAAACTTTATAGTGCCCTTAAAATTAACGGTTTTGGGTAAAATTAGGCCGTGAGGACGCTTTACCTTTTAGCGACCCCTTTCGCAACAATTTTTGATTTTTAAGTTAATCATACTATAAATAATCATCAATCATCCATATTCTGAATTTTTCAGGCCATTTATCACATTTGGTGTGGCCGTAGCGCTAATTTTTAATACAGGGTAACCTGCCCATAGCAATATACAGGGGTCAACGAACTTTGTATCACATGTAAGTCAATGGAAGCGTCTTTACACATTTTCAAATGGGTACCACGCAAAAGTGAATTAAGGTTGAGAGTTCAAATTTGGACAGATGCTGTTTAGAAGTTATTAACCTCATTCATAACCGTCACTTTGATCTTTAAAATTAACAAAATAACACAAAATTTTCCTCAAAAGTTTGTAAAAATAAACAATTCTTACATCTTCCCTTTCCCAAAATCGATCAGGCTAAAACAAAACGACCAATAACAAAAGTGCGTATCAGAATCTGTGCAAATATGGTAGCGCGAAATCCAAATACGGCAGCCAGCGCGCGCGCAGTTCGTTGGACGCACAATACGGCGCACGCAGAAGTCAATTGTGTGCGACATTGGAACAATTACGCATTTTGCGGTCAATTGTGAGATATTAATGACCTCGATTTGCGTTCGCGTTTTCACAAATAATAAAATATGATTGGATCGCACGCATCGCGTTTATTAATGAGGTTATGAATATTTATTAGTAACTTTCATTTGATAATAAGAAATGATAACATTTTAGTTTAGTAGGGGGATACGTAACAGCTATTAAGCTGAACAGCGCCCTCATATCCTAAATTGGCTCTTAAACTTGCATCAAAACATACGATCGGTGTAAAAATTGCATAAATATATCCAGGGGACCCAAACTCATGTAAATAATCATTAGAATCAAACAAACAGCAAAGAAAACGCCCATAATTGTCAAAATAGTGAAAAAATAGGGGGTCCCAAGAAATACCCCTTATGCGTAGTTTTTTGGCCGGCACTGTCTCATTTTTCAACCGATTTTTTTAAAGGTATCAAAATGACGATTGGTGTAAAAATTGCATAAATATATCCAGGGGACCCAAACTCATGTAAATAATCATTAGAATCAAACAAACAGCAAAGAAAACGCCCATAATTGTCAAAATAGTGAAAAAATAGGGGGTCCCAAGAAATACCCCTTATGCGTCAGTTTTTTGGCCGGCACTGTCTCATTTTTCAACCGATTTTTTAAAGGTATCAAAATGCTCAGGAGGATTAGCTGCTTCAATTCAGCTGGTACCCTGACCTTTTTGAAACATCACCCTTTTGGGGGGCTGTACAGCCTATCACTACTTCTAATATATTTGTGTATATTCTCAGTCATCCAGGTATATAAAATATCAAGTTGATTTAAATTAAAATCTAGTCAACTGGACTTACTATTTATTGACTGGCGACGTTTCACATCCTATCCTGGATGCTTCCTCAAGCCGTCTGATTTTTCGGCGGCGACTGGTCAGTGACCCGTGACGGGGTCACAGAACTGAGACGTCGAGGGATCTTTTGGATAGCAGAACTGTAGGCCCCCGCCAAGTTGTGGCGCAGACCTCCTCCTCTGTTCAGAGATGGCTCCTCCCGCTTCACATAAACAGCCTCTTTCACACCTCTTTCAAACCACCGCGATTCTCTGTCCAGTATGACAACGTCCTTGTTATCGAATGTGTGGTTGGTATTGTTGAGATGCGAGTATACAGCCGAGTCTCCACAACCGGATGCGCTTGCTCTTCTATGCTGATACATGCGCCTAGCCAATATCTCCTATTTGACTCTCACCACCCACTAGTCCATCAACTAGCGGTTATCAAAACGCTATTCCATCGTGCGGACACTATTTCATCGAATAAGAACGCTAAGACCAAGGAACACAAGCATTTGAAATCTGCACTTGGTGCTTGTGGATATCGCAAATGGACCTTTTAGAAAGCGCTTCATACAGTCAGAATAGGTACTAAATTTTCACGGGAAAATTTTCTGGACACGTGACAGCCATGGGCGCAGACATATTAGCATTATGGAATGTGACCCCGAGCACAGCGGGTATTCTTCCAATGTATTTGAATAGGAAGAATTCCTAGAAAAAGAGTTTCCGTAGATAAATATTTTTTTCCGAAGATAGATATTTTTGAAATTACGTTTTGATGATATTGTGAAGAAATTAAGATAACATAATATTTAATGAATTTGCAATGCACAAATTTCTATCAAAATTGCGGTCAAAAATACTAAGACTTGAATAGCGAGGTCACCGCCGGGGGTCAGAGATCAGGCTCGAGGTTACACTCACATTGATACGCATTGGTCACGTGTCCAGAAAATTTTCCCGTGAAAATTTACCTCTTAATGTTGACTGCCATAAGCCAAATTCGCCAACAAAGGACGACGCTTCACATACTGCATCAGCAGGGGAAGAGAAACGACGACACAACGTCACCATCCCCTATGTGCCAGAGCTCTCCGAGAAAATTCGCAGAATTTTTAGAGGATACCAAATCCCTGTCTCCTTTAAGCCCACCAACACACTGAGGCAAAAACTTGTTCACCCTAAGGACAAAGTCCCGAAAGACAAACAGAATAACCTTGTCTATGCTATCCCATGTACAGACAATGGGTGCAAGGACTTGTATATAGGGGAAACTAAGCAACCGCTGGCTAGGCGCATGTATCAGCATAGAAGAGCAAGCGCATCCGGTTGTGGAGACTCGACTGTATACTCGCATCTCAACAATACCAACCACACATTCGATAACAAGGACGTTGTCATACTGGACAGAGAATCGCGGTGGTTTGAAAGAGGTGTGAAAGAGGCTGTTTATATGAAGCGGGAGGAGCCATCTCTGAACAGAGGAGGAGGTCTGCGCCACAACTTGGCGGGGGCCTACAGTTCTGCTATCCAAAAGATCCCTCGACGTCTCAGTTCTGTGACCCCGTCACAGGTCACCGACCCATCGCCGCCGAAAAATCAGACGGCTTGAGGAAGCATCCAGGATAGGATGTGAAACGTCGCCAGTCAATAAATAGTAAGTCCAGTTGACTAGATTTTAATTTAAATCAACTTGATACTACTTCTAATGTTAATAATAAATAAAAACGAAGGGTTAATTCGGCCTGGTTGATGGACAGATTACATTAAAGGTGATCTGTAACGCCGTTTCCTATTGGTTGGAATTGCTACATCATAATCGTTGTGATCACCGCAAATGTTATTTTGTCTACGTTGGTGATTTAAAAAGTAATTCTTAGTCAGTGGCTGTGGTTTATCTTGTAAGCGCTGAATTTCATTGGATTCTGCATGCCTTCTATCACACATTAGACGGCAGCAGCTTGTTGAGGCGCTTATTACAATATTCTAGAGAGGAATACGCGAACGAGATCGCAGTACGCACAACTAAAACCGTAAACAAATTTCTTTCATTTCATGAAATGTTTTTATGAAGATTTTATGGCTTAATTTTTTCACAATGAAATAGTGTTTAGTTATCAAATTTTGCGCTCGTGGTTGTATTTTCTACCTTCGCCATATCTTACCAAATGGGGTGTGCTACAAAAAATATTTGAAAAATATTTATAACCAATGATATTGTTGAATAAGGCAGTGAAATGTGACTTATTGTTTTTTTTTACAATATTCAATTTTCAAAGTGACTATGGGAGGCAGTATCATACCAAACGAACTCCGGCAAAAGATGAACAAGCTCGTACAGTATACCACAGTAAGTTTATCATGATAAACAGTATTTCAAATATTTCGATAAAATACATAACATGTGCATGATCAGAAGCATCAATCATGAAATTGTATTCATTCTTTTTCAGTCACCTAAAATCTTGCCGCTTTTCTATTATATCTAACATATTAATGTTTCCTATTTAATTCAAAGAATGTGTTCGGAATGACAGAAGCACTGATTTTATTTCTTGGGCATCCACTAGATCCACAAAAGAAACAGGATGACGCAGCTGTCTACCCAACAGGTGGTCTTGAGGTAAGAAATGGGATATCTTCTATTATAAATTACTGAAACTGGCGAATTGGTGAGGCTAAAAACTTTTTCGGTTTACATTATTTCGGAAAACGGACTTTTGTGATGCGAAGAACAAGGTTGTGCGCACTTCAATAAAATGTCAAATTTTGTTTTGTTTACGTTAAGTGGGTAAAATTAAGTTAATTAGTTTCAAAAGCACTGAAAGGTCCTTTCAGACTAATCACCTCCAATAAGGTTGCAGTATTTGGACTTGCGGGTCAATTATTTTCTCTGATATCCGGTCACTCATATCATTATACACAGGAGCTCACTGGTAATCAGTATCGTTTATTCAATTTTATGGTTAGTCAACATCTTGAGCTTATTATAGCGGCTGTTATCTTATTTACATAGTAATGATGACAATGATAGGGGTGATTCAATATTTATTCATAGGGTCTATGAAGAGTCTTCATAGAGTCTTTTTGTTGCTGTTGTAATGTGTAGTCATACCAGGGGAGATGTTATTTAATGCTGGGGACATGCGTTAACATGTAATCGTATAGGGGGCCGGAGGAGTTTTTTCTCTTTTTACTGTGTTGTCCTACAAGTATGAGGATAAAAGTAGTCCAACAGTTTTACGGAAATAACGGAATACTCCTACCAGCGGAGGAGGAGGTCGTTGTTACCATGGAGCTATTAAAGATGGAGAAGCAATAGATTATGTAACGCATTGTTCACTTGTGCCGATTTGAAATCTGACAAGCTATTCATCGAAAAGGTACCTTTTGTTTGGGACAAAAGCTTCCGCCATTAAATCGGTAAGCTGACCCGACAGTGTATTAACGCTTTACCTAGCAGGATACTGTCAATAAGTGATCAAACGAAAGTCGCGTGAAAGCGCGAACAAAAAAAAAAAGTACCCTTTGTTACCATAAAACCCAAGGGTGTGATTGAGTAGCCGTAAGCACAAAAGGCACACATTAGCCGCTGATGTTCAGTTCGTTGTCACCCCACTGACTTTAGGTGTTTCATTTAAATAAATTGAATGCGCTTGCTGAATGATTACACATCAAGGCTGCCATGTATGCATGTCTATAGTAGGCCTACTGTATAATGGTAATAGCTACGTATACATGTAACATAATAAGTACACAGGTATATAATAGGCCTATATAAAAGTTGTTTCACAAATTGACATTTTATTTTATTTTAAGAAGGAGAATGTCATAAACAGTGGCGTACTGAAGGGGGGGGGGCAGCTCTTCTGTGAGAGGTCTTGGGAGGGGATGAGGGAGGAGGAGGTGGTGGAGGGGATATGAAGAATGAGAGGGGATAAATAAATAGAAAGGTAAGGAAAATGATAGGAATGAGAGGGGACAAAGAGTAAGAGGGGATGGAGAAGGGAAGGGAGATAAGAAGAGAGAGTGATACTTTAGCAAGGAAAGAATAAGTACAGAGAAAGGAAAAGAAAGGAATGACAAATAAATATAGGCCTTATAATAATTATTATAGAAACTAAACACAGCCCCCCCCCCCCACATAGGCCTAACACGAACAGCACTATAGGCAGCCATTCGATGATGTCAATGCCTTTATGCGTTACGTATTTAAAACGCCCAGTCAGATGTATTTTACACCTGCCAAGCACAAGTCACCCAATTTCGAAAATTGGACGTTGAATGTACACTCTCATGAATATTGATTGACAACATTTTCCAATATGTCAGCGCTCAAATCGGACACAATAGAAAAATAGACCATTCAGTGCGTTGGTTGTTACGGTCAATGTAGTCCTGCAGTAGATAGGCCTACTGTTAGTCGTACAGGGAGGAGATTTTACAGTTGTCTTATTTTAGTCGCTGTACAATTGTACAGGGGACTTTTATTCTTAGACCCCTCACGTCTTCAGCAATTTCATCTTCATGACCACAACATGCACAGATTTCAAGTAAAACTTACCAACAAATAAAGTCCAAACTCTATGCATTTACGATCTACGAAAGACGGGTGATCTGCTAGTTATAATAATGATGATTTCTGGAATAGTCCAGAATACCAGATTGCTGTAAACCATCCCTATATAGAGATCGGAAGGTCGTGGGTTCGATTCCCGCGCCGGCACATTCCCTTGCTTTTTTTCAAGTTGGGTTGTGTGCCGGTCGAGATTTGTATTTATATGTTGTCTTGTTTAATTGTAACACTTTGGGTTGGTAAACTGTTCACTCTTTCTTGTTTAATTTATTCAGTTTCCTCTCGTAGCGAGCAATCGTTCCCCATTGTGTTTATTTGTTCTTGTGCAGGATGCGTATCCCCATTACCTACTTTACTTATATTATACTGGGGAAACGATTAAGCATCAGTAATGATCTCCTTCACTTGTGTACTTGCGTAATATTTGTTTGTGTGTATTGTATACCTCGACTGCCAACATTAGACCCAGTTTTAACCACCGTTTATCAGTGGGAGCTGGTAGCCTAATGGATAAGGCGTCCGTCTAGAGATCGGAAGGTCGTGGGTTCGATTCCCGCGCCGACACATTCCCTTGCTTTTTCTTTTTCAAGTTGGGTTGTGTGCCGGTCGGGATTTGTATTTATATGTTGTCTTGTTTAATTGTAACACTTCGGGTTGGTAAACTGTTCACTCTTTCTCATCCCTATATATGAACGCCCCACGCGTTTTGCTGAGTGCGGGCAGCGACAATGGCTAAAACGATTTGACATCGACAATGTCGCCCTCTATAGTCATTATAAATGTTCCATCCTTAATTCGCTGTACTAGTGCACGTTAGAATTCGCTGTCGTAGTGCACGTTAGTAACCATTGGGTACTGCTCCAAGCCTGGGTTCATACACCTGTTCCGAATTTTGATATGCCATAGGCTTTGTGTTTTGATCATTTTCGATCAGTGGTTCGTAACAAAGAAAGCGTGATCCCGTTGACCTAGCAACGGCCATATTCTAACGTACACTACGACAGCGAATATGACCGTTGCTGGGTCAACTGGATCACGCTTTCTTTGTTACGAAGCACTGATCGAAATGATCACAACACAAAGCCTATGGCATATCAAAATTCGGAACAGGTGTATGAGTTGGAGCAGTAACCAATTTGTATTAACGTGCACTACGACAGCGAATAGCGGATGGATATCATAATGTTTATTCACACCTTTCGTATTTCATGGTAGATGATACCCTATTATATTATGTGAACTATGAGAAGTCCGATTGCCGCTATAACGTGTTTCAATTGAATGCGTGGCTTTCAACCAAGAACATCGTTCTCTTGCGTTCAGGTATAATAATCATTTCCTCCGTTTAACTTTCTATCTCTCAATGTAGCTCAATGTGTGTAATTTACTATTATTACGATAATAATACGCAAGATAGCCAATATTTCGATCCATGTTTGTGGCACATTCCTGTCATACGACACACATTCGCAAGAAAAACCTTGTCTTTATTATCTACAGACGAAAATAGTTGATGAGAATGGACGTATTGCACCTGTGGGCACAAATGGAGAATTACAAGTCCGAGGATACTCAATGTTCAAATACTATATGTATGATGATGTGAAAACAAAAGCAATGAAGGATAACAACGGATGGATTCATACAGGGTGAGATTGATGGAAAAGATTTTATTTGATAATGAAGAAAGGAGACTGCCTACATGCTTCACCCTGACAGGGTGTAAGACAATGGAAGACATTGTATGATGCGAGGATTGGAAATACATAATGCCAGCCCAAGAAATTATGATTTAAATGAATTTATGAAACTGGCAAACTGACATAAAAAATATAATTTTTCCCGCTCTGTCAATTTTTCAGTTTGCCCGACCTTCATGAAGTCTTTTAATTAACCCTCTCTCATTTAGAGATTGTGAAGGATTGTGTATTACCTTGTGCGCGTACTTATTGTTTTAAAAATCTACCTTGATCTGATTTTGTGGTGTGACGCTGAGTTTATACTCAATTGGTTTGGCAGACAAGCGAGCCGCTTCCTTTTCTGCTTGAGATTCGAAAGTCATAAGGGATGAAATCAAAACTCGACGCAGGTTGACCGGCGGTTACCTGCAGTTGAACCGCGTTCCATTGTTTAGAAAAAATAGAAACCGGCTCCAATCGGACGGGACCTGGCCGAGTTTTAATTTCATCACTATGACGGATTGGTAAAACCTTCTCTGCAACAGTACCAACTTTCGAGCAGATACCCCAAGTGTCATGATCTTACGTTATTTTTTTTAATGATTATTACATAACAAGGCTTTCATGTAATGGAGAACATCATGATGTATGTTGTTGTTTTTCAGTGATTTAGCTGTGATGGACGAGGATGGTTTTATTCGAATAAATGGCAGGATAAAGGTGAGCATTATGATTTTTCAAAAGCAATATTCTGTCAAACAGGTGAAATTTTGCATCCGCAGGTCACTGGTTCGGTTCTAATATTTTGTATTTTATAACAATGTAATAGCCTTTACATTAGCTAAGATTCTTGAAACATACACTCTTAAAACGATCTATTCATCTTCATCTTGTCAAATTTGACTTGGGAAACTATTCAGATGGGGACATTGCACATTTCTCTTCAAAACGAATCGGACATTCTCATCAAAATGATAGATATTATTTGATAACATTCCCCTGTCGGTTTTAAAACGGCAATCTTGTCAAATATTATAGAATGGATAGATTCTTGTCAAAAATGATCCAACGTATCAAATTTGAGTAGTTTAACTTGTCAAAGGGCGACTTAATCTTGTCAAATAATAAGTTGGAGATCTTGACAATTTGAATAGTTACGTGTTAAAATGAAACGGAAACTAATAATCTTGATAATATTCTTGATAAGTGATAATACACCTTATCTTCCAAACGAGAAGTTACGCGATCAAAAATAAATGAGTAGGCATTCTATTAAAACAAATATTATGAAATTATAGTTTATGAAAAGAGTATAATGTTTTTAACCCCTTTTGTTAAAGGAAGTCTCGAGCAATCACCGCAACATTACGCGATATTCAACATTCCCGAAATTGTCTGGTGCAATGACGTCCCAGTAATACAATGGAGACTGGCGACAGTTCAGCACAAATAACCGTGACGTCAAGACAGTTTCGCCGCGCGAATTGGTACTAGATTAGATACAAAAAAGGAAGGAAGGAAGGAAAAACTTCGTTACTTTAACAAGCTTGAAGCTTACCGTTTTCGTACCGGGTTAACAGTGTTATCAATTTATTTTTACTAGGACAACATCATCAAGGAAGGTCTTAATCTGGCCCCGGCAGAGTTAGAAGCCGTGTTGTATAAACATCAAAAAGTACAAGCAGCATTGGTATGTATATTATCACAAATTTAATAACAATTAAAAAAACTATGTCGTAAATATTTTTGCTGTTCGCAAAAACAAAGGCAATAACCACTATTTTATTACTTTCAGACAAAGAGCTAGTTTCCTACAGGTCAGGTATTAAATTAAATATTTTAATATCAGGAATAAATACAGTGTTTATTTATTTACCTTAATTTGTATTAATAATATTTTGTTATAAACTACAAAATAAAAGTTGTTCCCTTCATTTGAAAATTATATATTTATCTGGATATACTATGTGCAATCACACTGTAAAAATAATAATGGTTTGCGTTTCAAAACTCAATAACATTATAACAAATATTCGTATTATCTTTTTAAACATTTTTAATTTGGCTTTGACATATCTGTTAGGTTGTTGGGCTGCCTGATGAAAGAGTAGGTGAAGAAATCTGCGCAAGTCTGAGGTAGGAAATAATCCTTGTTCGTATTCGTTGTTCTTATTTTCATCGTTTACTGGCCTGGGAAGTTTATGTTTGTTCCAGACAGGAGATGAACTCTGTTGCCAATATACAGGGTGTTCCTGAAAGATCTATGCCATCACAAACCAGCATATTTGGACATTTTAAATAGCTGAGGATTAAAAACTGCTATCACAATTTTCATTATTGACCGCTTTGTTCTTAATTCAAAACCATTTGAATATCACAAGTCATTTTCAATTTATTCCGCAAAGTCAAACATAATCAATAAGGCCTGTTAAATAATCATGACAAATTATTATAGACGCCTCATTTTCAGTTCTTGGTACAGACAATTGATTTTCAGGTATACAGTTTCAGTATTATTAATCAAACCTGCTACTGGTTTCTAATATGTGATGAGATCAAGCAAAATCAGTCGGAACTCGGAAATATTAATTTTGAGATATAGCCAAAGAAAGGAAATATTTCCTTTTATTTCCTGTTCTTTTGGAAACTCTTAAAATTGCTCATATCTTTGGAACTGGTTGTTCAATTTCAATGGAGTTTTCTGAAAATTTAGCTTTGTAATTGCTTTTTACTAACCTACAAGAAATTGAAAATTTAATATTTCCGAGTTTCGACTAAGTTTACATGATCGCATCACATTTTAATCGGCGATTTGAACACACGAACTGTCATTTTATGTATATAGAGTTGATAAGACTGATCCGCCAACTGAGGAAGAAATCAGGGAATTTTGCCGAGGAAGGTAAGCAACAAAAAAATAAATGAAGGTTTGCTATTTGCAACAAAGCACGCTAGTTTATCTCTCATTGCCGAATTTATTTTAGGACCCACATGTGTTGATCATTCATCAGTGATCGATATTAACATGATCATTAAAGCAATTGGATCACCCTCGTGCCATTGAAAATCGTAAAATAAATGCAAAAGAACTTTACAAATTTCTGTTTATACACACACAGGTCAACGATAAACTTGTCCCAAAGCATGTAATCTTTTTGGACACATTTCCTGTTACTGCGACTGGAAAGGTGAGACAAATTCTTTAAATAATCGAAACAACCATTATAGAATTTATTTGAATTTCTTTTGTGTTTCTAATATATCATGTGTTACGGTTTATATTAAATGTGTAAAGTTATGAGATGTTTTTGTTTTTTCGTGTTTTTTTTGTTTTTGTTTGTTTTTGTTTGTTTTTTTGGTGTGTTTTTTTTTATTTTAAAGGATTCTCGAGTTTCAAATCGTTCGTAAAATTTCAGTATTAAACAAACGAATGCATAATTAATTATCAGTAAATTTGGATACTGAATGTCATGACATAAATGGCTCAATGACACCACTTACAATATGGAATAACGCTAATGGACTTGGTGGGTTTTGTGCATAAGCATGTTAAAAAAACATTACGTTTTGTTATGTTTCACAGTTTTTCACTTATGTTTTTGTCATATTCCAGTTTTCACGCATAGAAATGATTGAAATAGTGACTAAGAAGCTAAATCTTTAAGGTAACTATAAAACTCAAGGACTGGAATCCTCCAAAGCGTTCAGACGGCAGATTTCCCCGAGTCTGCGCTCGAGCACCGCAGAACTTACATGTCCCTCGTATCAAATTTAAACTCTGATTACGAATTTGGGAATGCTAATTAGTGCCTTAAAAAAGTTAAGAAGGCAAACGTTTAACGAGGTCAGCTGCTAAACGCAAAGCTACGGGCGACCTCTTGTTTTGTGTTACATTTACAAAAACAAACAAACTTGAAGATAGCCGGAATAAGACAGAACAAGGATATTATATATAATTACGTAAAATGGCACGAAGATGTTTTACTCCATTTTGAAACCACAAATGATTTTAATGGTCTGAATCAAATCTCAACTGCCACTGAGGCTGTTAAGCCGCTTCCTCCAAAATAATGCATGTAAGAGTAAAAACGTACAAAAGCCATGCATGACGGGTTCTATCTATTATTTGCGTTCGCGTACAAATGCTAGAATAAAAGTGTGGATTTATCACCGATTAACAACATTTGGCTGCTGTTCAAAGGTATAGGATGAATTGTTAAACCAGTGATAGCATAAACAATTGAGTGAAATAATATAAATGATCAAGAATATCAGAATTACAGGCAGTAGTCATTGACCTATTGATGATAAGGGTAATGCCCTTGCGAACATATACATATAGAGTTTGACAAGTTCAATGACATTGAACTTATATAAAGTTAAAAACACAAGTACAACGAACGTACCATTTACCAAAATTAATGAAACTTTCAATTGACCTTAATTAAATCCCATAATTCCTTGCGTTTGACTCAATATGTCGTCATTTGACGCCATGTCGACTTGCAATGCACAGTAGCAACGTCCGCTGAACGATGTACTCAATAACGTCTGGAGTCTAACCGCAAGGAACTATGGGAATTATTCTACACGCTCGCTATGAATAAGCCCAATCGCCATAACTTTCAGGTTTTTTGGGACACTTTGACCTCTGACATATCTGGAAAATTGCTGTAATCATTAATTTATTATTGTAATAATGTTATCATTATAAATAATAAAATAATTAATTTATACAAAATAATCAAACTTTTGGGTTTGTTTTTATTCTAGTAACACGTTTTAAGTTATATTTTGTACGCTCAAAACCCCAATTTTTCTGAATTTTCCCGATAGGTCAAAGGACAAAGTGTCCCAAAACTGCAAAATGTGTCCCACAATGCATTGCAAACTTCCAATGCTGATTGGGCTTATTGAGCAATGCAATTTTTGCTAAAGCTCACTACCATTTGCAAGGTGCTGTGAACTACTTTGTTTGCTGCTGCTTCGACCAACAATACATCGTATACCCTTAATTGTCCATCAGACAGACAAAGTCTGAATAGGGAAGTGCTGAGGGTAACAAATTTTATTTTATTTGTTTTAAATAATTTCATTTACCATGAAAGTGTTGTAGTTTTTAAGTTTCAAGTTTTTATTTGGAAATTGCTTTTACATCAGTGGCACTCGATCCGATGGTGCATCCAAGACATTAAATATACAAACAAAACTGTATTAAACAAAACAAAATCAAATGATACTCGACAAGCAAAAGGTACAAATAAATAATCTAAAGTGAGAAAGAAATAACAACCATGTACCCTTAAAAATGTTGTTTATCTATTAACAAGTCCCAGAGAAAAGCTTGCTAATTATCACCCAGCGTGACTGTCTATGATTATGGTGTAAAACACTAGGATCCAAAACATTCTCACCTATTAGTGCACAGTTCTTTAACTGCAATACATTTGTACATTCATTGAATGACCTTTGAAAATTGGGGTACAAAAACCTCATACTCTGCAATTTGAGGTCAAAATTTGCACTATGATTGTTTAGTTAATGTTATTGGACTATGGCATTGGGATAAGGCCATTGTGGTCTATAGTGTAAGAATCAAATATCACAGGGCTCACTGTAAAAGCTGGTCAGAAAAGGTAGTCAGAAAAGTTAGTCAGAAAAGGTGGTCAGGTTATGGAAACACCCCATATTGTCATCATAAAAATAGACCCAAATATTTGAAGGTAATGTGTGCATCAATAGCTTTTGGTCATCATCGTGTTACCAGGAAATGTACATATTTCCAATATTCAGTGATCTTGCTTATTTATTAACACAGGTCTTAGATGTTAGGGATTCAACTTTTACCATGTTTACTGCATGTTGCATGGTCAAACATGTTACATGTAGTTGACAATATTATCCAACACATATTAAGATAACAGACCACCACAGACAGACCACTAGGAACATGAATAGAGTAAGATGTGTAAATTAAATATGTCATCATAACTCAGCAGGTAGCTCTCACTAGAGATATTGGATCACATACCATATACAACCATCCAGGGTCTATGATACAACACACCGAGATATATACTGAATTCCAACAAAGCATGCATGGTATCCGGTGTGTCTGCCCACATATACCATAGCCTGCCAAGATAAGTGCTCTAGTGAAGAGAACCAGCAAAACTTCCTTTTCAAGATTCAGAAAAATTATTTTCCTAAGACATATACCTATTTTACCTTAACATGCAAAATCAACACAATATTTCTGATATCTGCACAGGCCAATTTTAGTATTTCAGTTTGTCATAACCATTTTGATCAATTTTTTGCAACATTTTTACAAGTTTCCGCTTTCTTCATGAATTACTTATAGAAACAACAGAAAACAGAACCCAAGCAATAAGTGCTGGGTTGCCGCCAGCACAAAAACACCAAATATTTGAATTATAAGCATAGTACAGTATAAGACTAACAGCCACTACTATTACATGTACTACTACTGGTTGTATCAATTTCCTGATCTTGTTATCGGCTCCATTGTATGCAAGGACAATATAGTAGAATTCATTATACTGGGAAATGTACTTGAAACCAGGCACACTACCATTACGTGGCCACTCTACAATAAGATGGATCTTGTCCCACTGCCCTGCAATTCATGATTTATGTTGCTGCAACGACTTGCGACTGCCAAAATGTCCAACCAGTACGTCATTTTCATATAACCAGCAGAGATATACAATATTTCTATTCTGGCTTGCAAAAATTCATCCATCCATGGGCACCTTCGTGAGTTTATTTTGACAAAATTGTAAGACGGAATTGAAAAATGGTACAGTCAAAACCGAAATTCTGACAAAACTATGACATATAGTCCTATATGACGTACTTTAGAAAGTTGGGAAATATCTTTCGTTAGCAAATTATGTTACTTTGAAAAGCAAAACGTTGACCCCCCCCATCCCAAAAAAAGGTCACGGGGAAAATTGAAGCCTGTGAAAATCGAAAATATTACATTAGAAACCGAAATTCCATACCTAAGTTTAACACCAGAGTTTGAAAAAATATACAGTACCAAGCATTATAGTTTTCTTCTGACAATAACCGAGAGAAATGAAAATTATTGCTTTTCATTTGACCGAGAAAATTAATTATGAAGTGAAAAGGTGTAACTATTTCAACATCGAATTCGACCGTTTCAAGCACCTAATTAAGTGACTGAGTGGGTCTTGTTTAACAATAGCCATCGACTGACTAGCGTTATGCGTTATAAACAGAACACTACACCCCACAGTGCGTGATGGAAAATAGAAGAAAAGGTCTATTCCTCGAACATCGCAGCCGCATGGGTGGTGAGTTATTTTTATTCGGAGCTTTATGGTCTGTTATTTTAGTCATATCTATAGTTTGACGGAGCAAATCAATTAGTCGGAGCTACAGTCCCAGAATGCAGTAAAAACGTCAATAATGGGTGAGGTGCAGCCGAACCCATTATTGAAACGTTTTTACTGCCGAGGACACATTATTTGCGTATATACGTCTAGCCCTTTTCTATTCACAGATTAACCCATTGTATTCCTTTTGTTTAAGGTTCGTTGCCTCGACCATTAGCTGCCCAGAGACCATTATCAACACAATAGCTCAAGATAACGGTCTCGGGCAGCGAGCTAAACAAAAGGAACACCGTGGACATTTTAGAAACACTATGGAAAGGATCACAACATACATGTAGAATCTGAATGCAGTTCTCTGAATTACGGAACAAATGCATTTACAGCTCGATTTAAATGCAAATGTTACATGACAAGAGAAATTATAGAGGGCTCCTGCAGTCCGTATAACAGTAATTCATATAACACCACTGGTGCTTAGTTAAATTTATGCAAATTAAATTTTAATTAGCACAACGAAGTAAATATTCATAAATAAAAAGTAACCATTTCGTTGAATGTATACTCAGTACATGTATATAAACTTGCCATTGGTTTTTAGAAGGGAATTTTATCCTTACCCAACCCAAAAACGTTCAACGGTCCATGCGAATTAGCTACTAGGCAAGAACCCCCGGGATACTACCCGACCAGGGGAGCTTCGCAAACTAACCTGCGGTACTCATTACAAGTCCAGAGGCTGGGGGTGCAAAGCCTTACAGTGACCAACCCGTAATGGGGAGTACCATTGGACACAATGTTACTAGGCTTTTCAAATATCTGCTTATACTCACATTTTCCTAAGATATAAATTTCATGGTGTTGAAATAGATCGTAGTCCAAACCAGGGGGATGACACTCTATTCACGTGGTTTCTTTTCCAACGCTAAAAGATTACGAATTTTGGTGGTTTGTAAATGAAAAGTGTCCGCACTATCGATTGATTACGTAACTGTTATGAATAATTTATTAGTTTTCCAATGCAATCGCCTCGACCCATTAATACATATTATCTGTATTTATCAAAGTACTTGGAATAGCAATCTGGTGAGTTCACTGAACTACGCCCAAATACTGATGGAGTTTTAATGGCGCTAATCCTCTCCATACACAGATGAACAAATACAATAGGAGAAGGTCAACACATATGACCTCCTATATGACATGTTATATGAGATGTACAACAACCTGAATATCATAAAGATCAGTGTTCGTTTGTGCATATGAACTGCATATTTACAATACTAAATATTACTCGTTATATATTATGTCAAATATTGGTATTATGACAACACGGTATATACATTGTATATAAAACGACTAATAGATCCTACTATCATGGCGTCAGGTCATTGGTTCATCATATCCCGTATGTTTCTTAAAATTCATTCATATTTGAGACAAATTTCTGTGCCCATTTTATAGGCGTACAGGTGGATCCGTTTTTTTTGTCATTTTCATTTCTTTTTGATGAAAGAATTAAGGTTTTCCACTGCACGGAGGCCACTATGTGATACTAATTTAATGCTATTTGTAAATGAATGCGGATTCCCGGTTGTTGTTTTTCCACAGTGTGACAACTGTCCACCTATCCAGACAACATCATCACATAATAAAACGTCTGTATTTTTACGATGAGTAAATATTAAACTGAACTTTGCCTTGGAACATTGTGTAAGACGGTGTAAGATTGTGTGGGCGCCCTCAACATTATTATCCTCTTTGTATCCGTAAATGACATGGCATAGACTGTGTGAATTCTATGAAGACTAGGGGCCTACTTATACATGGGGTCATATCCATGGACACAAGTAACGATAATTGACAACACGATACGCGACTGTATTTAGGGAGGCTAACCACTAATAATTAATAATGCCGGGTAGGGCCTACTCCTGGGCGACTCGTGTGGGCAAGGACGCTTAGGACGGTGACCAAATGAGTCTCAAATTTCACCGGGAGGGGCACTCAAGTATGATAATGTAGGCCTATACGCATGTGTGGCCAACTTTTTTAAACACCCCCTAAAACGAGTTTTACCCTACCAGCAAATTTAGGATCAATAGGCCTAAGCTAACTTAATACACTAAAGGAAGTTTCGGATGAGAAAACGGACATTTTGATGAGAAACGGCCAAAATGGTGAGAATTTAAATTTTCTCATTATTTTGGATGAGAAACTTCCTGGTGTGTGTGTCAATCATTATTGTCTTATTAAAATCCGGGACTTTGGTTGACCTGTGCTAGACTCCAGCACATGTTAATGACGCAAAGACAGTTGTGGTAACACCATGGTCGCAGACCTGCAAAAAAGCTCAAAACAGATAGTAATGAAACCAGTTTTTATTTTCCTTGCTCTAGCGAGTTCACAGAGAAGGTGTTTCTAGTACAATGCAGCGTCGGACTCTAGCTGAGAGCGTAGCCTGAGTCCAAACGGACTCCAAGAAGGGCTCTCCATACACAAATGAACAAACACAAAGGAAAGTAGTCTCCTCCGTGACCAGCTTGATTTCGATGGAGCGAAACCAAATTGGCTGCAGAGGAGACGGGTAATTTTGCCATGCAAATGAGGTGAGTGCCCTCTCAAGAATAACTACTCTCTGTCCAAACGTTGAACACAATTTGCATTATTCATTAATCATTTGAATAACAATGGTCACAGGGTGAAAACACTCCAGCGGATTAACAATGCAAGTGAATAACCTACCAAACCACTTCAATACTGAGATATCAATTGAGATCAATTCTGTATTGATTTGATTAAATCACTTTTGTCATTAAATAAGACTCGTAGACTCGCACGCAGGACACATGGGAAGAATATTTCACTATCTCGGGTGTTTTTATTTGGGAAAAACCCACAACTTTTACAAAATAATACATCAGTTTTTTCCATTTTGTCTTTTGAAAAATGAAAACACCATTACAACAAATTCGTTTATTATTCGTATATGTAAGATAAACGGTTCAAAACAGACCATTACCATAGATAATCATAAAGATTTAAATTTACTGCGGAGGATCCTTGAGGAAGTAATCCTCTGTAATAATGACATTTTTGGGTAACAATTTTGGTAAAAACCACATAAAAAGTATGTATTTTAACCTAAATATCTGAAGTCTTATTGAAATGTATCACTTAATCCCATATCAAAATTTATTCAGCGGTGTAAGCTCTACATCTGTGCCAAATTTTGTGTATTTCCTGTAAACGAATGTAGGACTTCGCCAATATATTGCACAGTGCGGCTGGACGATGGTGATAAAGGATCCATGCGCTGTAAATCACATACATGCAGTTCTCGTCCATTTTCAGTAATAGCAATGTCGCGCCAAAACCAATCAAGCTATTTGCATGAAAGTCACAGAATAAGTAGGAGACATATGTGTCATTGTATTGCACTTATTAAAATTAGATACCTTGACCTACCTTGACCTATGGCGTTCACTCCAACTTGGGGTTGAGTGGTGCCATCTGCTTCATGATGTCCACTTCCTTCTGTCTTGAGCTAGCCTGCTAGCGCTGACCAAGGAGCTGATGTTTACTTTATTACAGTCGGCTTTCAGGCAGTCACTCCATCTTTTTGGTGGTCTCCCTCTTGGGCGTTTGCCATGGATATGTGCCTCAAATGCTAGTTTAGGAAAACGTGATGGTGGCATTCTCTGTATATGGCCGAAGTACCGGAGTCTTTTTGTTGAGATTCTGTCCAGGATGGTAAATTCCATGTCGAGGGTTTTGCGAATGGTGGTGTTTCGGATCTTGTCGAGACGTGACACTCCCATTATTTTGCGAAGGCACATCATTTCAAATGTTGAAAGTCTGTTTTCATCTTCCTTCCTTAGTGTCCAAGTTTCCGCTCCATACAATAGTATCGAGAGCGTAAGTACCTTATAGAGCTCGATCTTTGTGCTTCTCTGGATGTCTTTGGCGCTCCAAATCTTATGGAGTTTTTGAACAGTCCCTATGTCTTTCCCAATGCGTAATTTTACATCCTCGGTGCAGGATCCAGATTGACAGATCTTCCCTCCTAGGTATGTAAACTCCTCAACTTGGGTATTTATATTTATTTGTGTGTTCCTTTTGGTGATTTTTCCTATGTTGATTTTCAGACCCAGTGTTGTACTACTCTCATGCACAAGGTTTACCAGAGTTTGTAGGTCTTTTTCACTCCCAGCTACAAGTGCGATGTCATCCGCGAAGCGTAGGTTATTGATAAGCTCTCCCTGAATGTTTACTCCTATATTTGTGTCATGAAGTGCATATAACATGACCAGCTCAAGAAGGATGTTAAATAGCTGAGGTGATATCACGCACCCTTGACGCACTCCAACTGCAGTAGTAAACCATTCTGTTAACTCTCCATTAACTCTTACAGCGCTTTCTGATTTCCGGTAGAGTGTTTCTAGCAGCTTTATGATTTTGTTGGGGAATCCAAAGAATCCCAGTGCCATCCACAGGCCCTCCTGCCACACAGAATCAAAAGCCTTTTCGAAGTCAATGTAACAGCAAAAGAGTCCTCTGTCCTTTTCTAGGTGTTTTCCATTACTTGTCTCAAGGTGAACAGTTGATCAATTGTTGACCGGCCTGGTCTGAACCCCGCTTGGGCTTCTGATAAAATTTCTTCAGCCCTTTTCATGATACGTTTTTGAAGAATTAATGTGAGTACTTTGCATGAGTGACTAAGTAGGCTGATTCCTCTGTAATTGCCACAGTCTAGCTTGTCCTTTTTCTTGTACATGGGGGTGATGATTGCCTTTCCCCAGTCGCTGGGGAACTCTTCTTCGTCCCATATTTTCTTACACTGTTTGTGAATGATATCCACTCCTCTGTCTCCTGCTGCTTTGAGTTCTTCGCCAGTAATACTGTCATAGCCCGGTGCTTTTCCATCGGAAAGCTTCCTTATTGAGCTGACAATCTCGTCGCGCAGGATATCCAACTGGATATCTGGTTCCACAGCAGAGGTTGGCATTTGGGGAATATTATTTGTGAATTCTTTGTCAACAGGGTTCTGTTTGTTGTACAGGTCTTGGAAGTTCTCTTTCCATCTTTCTTTGACATCATTTGCTTCAGAGAGTATTTCTCCCTCCTTGCTTTTCACTGCTTGCATTTTGGTGGTTGCTTTCTTTGTAATTTTCTTGATTGTTGAGTAGACTTCTTTGGATTTTGCAGCTTGATGTGCTTGATCTACCTTGATGCATAGGTCTTTAAGCCACTTGTCACGGCATCCTTTGGTTTTTCTCTTAATTTCACGATTTAGGAAGTTATATCTGCTTCGTCGTTTGGTTGGATCAGTAAGTTTCTCTTGTTTGACTTTGCTTCTTTCCTGGGCAAGCTGGATAACTTCTTCACTTATCCAGGGTTTTTCCTTTTGGCTCTTTTTTTCCCTGATGTTTCACTGAAGGCATTTTTAATTTCTGTCCACATGCTGTCAGTGTCCTGATCATCCTGCTCCATTAGTGGAGCAAAGCGTCCTCCAATTTCAATTTCATAGTCTCTTCTGGTCTTGGAGTTTTTGAGTCTGAAGATATCGTACTGTTTTGGATATTTGGCTTTCTTGATTGTGTGGAATTCCATGCGTATATTGGCTATTACAAGCTGATGGTCTGATCCAATGTCAGCGTTTGGGTAGCTTCTGGCATTTTGCACACAGTTTTTCCACTTGTTGCTTATCATGATGTAGTCTATGTTGTTGTGTGTTGCTTGATCTGGAGACTCCCATGTCCATTGTCTTGAATCCTTTTTCTGTTTGAATATTGTATTGCTAATACATAAATCATTTACGGCACAGAAGTTGAGAAGTTTTTCACCACGTTGGTTTACTTCACCATAACCATGTTTGCCTAGGATATTATCCCACTGTTGCCAGTTGGTTCCAACTTTAGCATTTAAGTCCCCACTTTTTGGAGTTTTATTAACAGTAGTCTGAAGAGGATCGTAGAATTCATCTACCATTTCTTCACAGTCAGCTGTGTTTGGAGCATATACTTGCAGAATGGTCATTGCTCCATTCTGTGTTTTGAATCTTGCTGATATGAGGCGTGCTGAAATTGGGTTATATCCCAGAAGTGCGTTTTGTGCTGTTTTACTTAGAATTAATGCGACTCCTGCACGGTGTATTGTGTCATTAGATACACTATTCACTATCTTTGATATTTTGTTAAAACACGTTATAAATAATTCTGGGACACTCTGTATATTCATACGTCTTAGGGCGCAATATTTACGACATACGCCAATGACTCGATTTCTCCGCCTTAACTCATGTGCGAACGCATCCTGAGGAATTGTCCCACAAACAAAAAAGCAAACAAATAATAATATTAATAAATATTAGAAATAAATTGCATTTTAAAAAGCTGATCCCACTACCTTAGTATTGCAATGCTAACATGCCATATACAAAACCAGGGACAGTTTGATTGCAAGTGCCGCAATTTTAACAAGGATTGAATTCGCGCATACTTTAAACATAATTTTCTCTCCGGAAAGTTTTCTACCAAAGCTCAAGGCATCCATCAGACATAAGAATCTTGCAACAATCTCAAGTGAAGCGTGACTTTACAATTCGAATACATGGATATCTTCGGAATTTAACCATAGGCGTATCATTTTTATCGCCTTGACATGCTAATGTTAACAAATCTGGGAAACATAACCAGCCTATAAAGCTGTTCAGTCATTACTGGTATTTATTTGTTATGTACGTTATGTTCATTTCTAATACACGATATTACGACAAAACAAACGACATTAACGTAAAGTGTGCTTCAATCTTTATTATAATATTATTAACGAGTGCGAAATATAATTAACGGTGCACCTAAAGTCATGTTCACACTGTCGGACTTAAGTCACTTAATACCGGTATTAAATGGGCATTTCGTGATCCACAGCCTCATCCCCCCACTTTTCTCAAAAAAAGTTGAGATTTTTATATCGCTGGAATACTCTGGCTACATAATGTTTATGTACAAAATATTTCTTGCAGATTAATTCGTTTAGCAAAGATATCGTGAAATTTGAATTTCGTTCTGGTGCACCAGAACGAAATTACAACGTATTGTCTATGGAGCAGTGTAATACACATAATCATGCATAACTCGCAAACGCAAAATCGGAATCAACTGAAATTTTGGGAATATGCTTTTTCGTGGATATGTACTGACAAATGTCATAAAAAGAGGATGCTAGGATCACGAAATACTCCTTTAAGTCACTATTACTGGTTATAAGTTGCTGCTTATTACCGGTAATAGCTCACTTATGTCCGACCGTTATGAATACGACTTAATTCTCATGCCAGTAACCGATAGAATTTGATCAGTCGTGTCGGGCAGTAACCAGTTAAAGGAAGTCTCCGACATACACAACATGTTGTTTTATACACGCAGAACGCTAGTCAGTTGATGGCTATTGTTAAACAAGACCCACTTGAATTCACTAAATGAAAGGCAATAATTTTCATTTCTTCGGTAAATATCAGAAAAAAAACTATATGCTTTGTACTGTATTTTTTTTTTTAAATATTTTTCGAATATCGCGTGTTGAGAGCTGGCTGTTTTTTATAGTCAATATGAGTTTGTTTTCAATAAAACCATGTGATTCGTGGTTGATAATTGTTTTTCTAACATATGAGGTATAGAGTTGATTTTGACTAAATTGGTAGTCGGAATTGAAGAATGGTGCAATCGAAACCGAAATTCTGACAAACTATAATATATAACCCTATATGATGTGCTTTAAAAGTTGGAAAATATCTTTTATTAGCGATTTATGTTAATTTGAAAAGCAAAAACGTTGACCCCCCCAAAAAAAAATGGGGCAAAGTAATTATATTGAAGCCTGTGAAAATCGAAAATCTTACACTAAAAGCCTAAATTTCATACCTAAGTTTTAATAACATCAGGGTGTGAAAAAAAATATGCAGTAACAAATATTATAAATTTTTCCTGACATTAACTGAAAAAAAAAGAAAATTATTGCTTATCATTTGGCTGGGAAAATTAATTTTACAGTGAAAAGGTGTAACTCAAAAACTTGCTAATAACAACACCAAATTCAATCGATTGTATACGCTGGAGAAGCGATAAATAATCAGATTAACTACCATAGCAATTAGATGAAAACAATTTGTGAATATACCGCGCTGCACTGGTACGTTCACGCGGTACCTCTGCATTGACCATATCATGTTGATCACTCGCACCTGTAAGATTAGTATCTTTGAAAAGACCCACATTGTATTCAATACTATAATTGAAAACTGACACCGGTGATGAGTGCAACCTGTTTGTAGAGCAGCGCCATATATTCAAAATCGTTTTCACCTATTGCTATGATATTTAATCAGATTTATTACGTCACTAATTAAGCCATAGATTCACTAGCGTTCTGAGTGATCTCTGGCGTGTTTATCATCATGGAAGAAAGAGATAAGAAGGAACCACAACGACTTCGATCGGCCAAGATGTAATCCGTTTATCTATTGACGCATGAAAAGAAAAGCTATCAATGGTACTTTCATTTCATGTATGAAATCACATTGCGAATCACGTGCACCAAGGGCATTTATCAAGGTTGGACAACAAAATTTATATTACCTGGTTAAGGGAAGGGTATGAACGTTTGGACAGTATTTATTGTGGGACATTAGAGCACATCAGACATATCGAATTGCATTCTGAATACAAAGAATGTCCTTCTGATATCAAATAATTTTGATTTTTTGAAATTTGCAATGTAATACACATTTTATGGCAAATCATTAAAAATTGATATTTTTGATATTTAACAGTACTTGAAGTAAATCTGATGATTTACTAGTATACTTAAAGTGTATGTACTTACTGCTTACTGCTCCCTTAACCGGCTTGGTCGTCGGGGCACCACTGAGGACATCTTGACAATCTCTCTCCATCTGTTCCTGTCTTCCACTGCCCTCTGTGAGGTGGTAAATTTCAGGCCAGTCCATTCTCTTATGTTGTCTTCCCATCGCTTTTTCTGTCTTCCTCTTCTTCTTGAACCGTTCACTGTACCCTGTAGGACTGTTTTTGCTAACCCAGAGGAGCGAGAGATGTGGCCGTACCAACGTAGTTTACGTTGCCGGACTGTTGTTAGTAGGTCATCATAGGGACCAATAGCTTGCTTCACTCTGGTCCGCACCTCCTCGTTGGTCACATGGTCTTTATATGAGATGTTAAGGATCTTCCGGAAGCATCTCAACTCCAGTGCTTGTATTCTCCTTTCCAAGTCAGCTGTCAGTGTCCACGTTTCACAGGCATACAGGAAGATCGATATGGCGAGGGTGCGCATTAGCTTGATTTTGGAACCCAGTGAGATATTTTTGTCATTCCATAATGGCTTTAATTTTGCCATGGCACTAGTTGTTTGTGCAATCCTGGAAAGCACTTCAGGTTTTGACCCTTCATCTGATATAATCGCACCAAGATATTTCCATTTCATCATCTCCATGACTTGTAGTCGGAGCATACACCTGAATGATGGTGATATTAAAGGGGGAAGCTCTCATACGAAGAGTGATGAGCCTTTCTGAGACTGGTTTGCAGCCCATGACGGCATTTACAGTATCTTTGTGGATGATAAACCCCACTCCATACTCATGCTTCGTTTCACTTCCACTGTAGTAGAGCTTGTGACCTTCATCTGTGCACATCTCGCCATGGAATTTCCAGCGAGCTTCACTGAGCCCGATGATGTTCCAGTGATACCTATCAAGCTCATAGGATAATTCCTCTAATTTTCCGTTAGGTCTCAGAGTTCTAACATTCCATGTTCCAATGGTGATGTTGTCTCTACCTCGGATCTTTGTCGCACCAGTAGCATACTTATCACCTCTGCCCTGGCTACGCCCAACAGAAGGCGCGGTCATTGGTCCGGGCTGCGACCGATCCGGTATGTTCAATTTATTTATTGTCATACTGTCATCAATTGGTGAATCTTAGGCAAATTACAGCTTGGCGGAGCCTATCCCTCTCCAAGCCGTCGTCCTGGTCTGTCCGCCACCTGCTGAACAAGTCAGCAGGCTCACAACCCCCACCAGTCTTGAAGGTAGACCAGGGCGCCTTACCCGTTATCTCACAAGTCGGTCGTCCCCTCACACTACATGCTACACTACTGTCTAAACTATCTACATGCTACATGCAAGATGCTACCAGGGACGGTCTCCTCCTTGTATGGTCCATCATAACAAGTATGATAAGAAACTACAGGTCATTAGCTACAGTGTTTCAAACACTGTAGCAATTAGGGGGGTAGGTGGGATGAAAAGCCGACGTTCAATTGAAAATTTTGACATTTCGTATTGAAGATATGGATTTTTTTTCCCAAAACACCAAAAAAATAGGTCTTTTTGGGAAAAAAATCCATATCTTCAATATAAAAGGTCACAATATTCAATTGATCGTCGACTTTTCCTCCCAGCTACATACACTTTAAGAATATATCATTAGATTTATAAAATTTATTTCGAGGACTGATATATATCAAAAATTTGAAAAATATCAAATTTTAATAATTTGTCATGAAATTTGTATTATATCGTGAATTTCAAAACATGAAAATTATTTGATATCAGAAAGACATCCTTCGTATTCAGAATGCAATTCGATACGTCTGAGGTGCTCCCATGTCCTACAAAAAATACTGTCGAAACGCCATAAACGCTCATTCTAGATCCCTTAATGGTATGAGAATTTGGTGAATTATCTTATTAAAACGGTTTCATTATCATGATTACACAATTCTTATAATTACTGGTACAATATTCAATATTTTGATTTTAGTGCATGTGTATTGGAGTAAATATTAAGCTTCTAGTATTTTACTTGATTTACCATCATAGGAACTTTCATCTAACATCTCAAGACTAATGACCTTTACCGGTTTACTAAATAAATTTATTGTTTTTGATACTCGTGCGCTAGATAATAACCGAATCACGCCTGTTTTAAGGCTCTTGTAATATAACATGAGTGCTATTATATACTCGTACTTGAACAATGCATTCATTTCTGTTAACAGTACAGGGGTATCGAATGCCTAGATAATGGTTATATGATAGCGGTTCACCATCACCAAGTTAATAATCGGGTGAATATTAATTTTTACGTCTTTTGATGAAATCGTTCCACAATTTACGTGATTGGTAGTTAAATCCAAAGGAGATGAATATATGAACACCTTGTAGGGATGATGCAATGATTGCAATCCACCATATGACGTCTATGGCAAGCTAAGCGGCTCAGAACGTGGGACTAGCTACGCGCAGCTTCTTTCTCGTTACGTGCAGCTTATTAACCAATCAGATTCGCGGTTTTAAACACGTGGAGCTGATGTAAACATCCTCTCTCACAAATATTATGTTGTTAATTTTTGTAAATAAAAATATCTGTAGTGTATCAGCTAAAAATGGTATAGGTGCTATTAAAGTAATATCTGAACAGAATAATGATTGTTCTATATTTAGGGGCTATCATTTTCTTCGGAAGGGATCCCAAATATAGGGGTCATACTTTTTGGAAAGAAAAATAAGGGGAGGGGGTCATAAATTGATAATGACAAAATGTAGGGAGTCACAAGATGACTACAGATAGTGTGTTTATTGTATTCAAAAAGACTGATTTCAGTACAATTTTAGCCTGTCTAGGGGGTAAGGTGTATCGGTGGTGGGAGTCGGGGGTCATAACATTTTGATGCCGAAATAGTGAGGGCCGCAATTTATTGACGCCGACTTTTTGTAATTTTAGGAACCCCCCCCCCGTTCAAAAAAAAATGTTGACCCATTTTACTCTCTCCATATTTACGCTCCGGCATGTGATATCGCTTTCCCTGCAATATCTTTACCCATCAGTAGTAGTTGTTGTTTGACCTTCATATCCCCTGCACCCTAATACAGCCCGAGTATAAAGTTACTTGCTATTAAACACGGTGTAAACTTGGAAACACTAAATAAATATGCTTTGTGTCATTTTAGCCAGGCATTAGCAACATGTTCTCTTGACACGTGCTGTGATTTGGCCTCCTTTACCCGTTCGTTATCTATGCTAATTCCGTAAATTAATTACAAGATAATAATTGTGAAAGAGGATACCTATAACTATACTACGCGCAGCTAACGACCCAACCACGTGATTAAATTTGACTATTTTGATTGGTCAAACAGCTGCTCGTAACGAGAAAGAAGCTACGCGTAGCTGTTCCACGCTTTTGACCCCCTTGGCTTGCCATAGACGTCAGTATCAACTGCACTGGCCACAAACATTAGGATCCAACAAAGCCCAAGAACAGATGAAATCTGGGAGGAAAACAACAAATTGATAGCATTTCATATATCCTGTTTAAGGATACGATACATGATTTACCGACAAGTGACTCATTTCGGAATGCGATCATGAATTTTGAAGAAAAAAAGTTTCAACAGGCTTCGCTGGGATTCGAAACTTCCTTCGATTAAGCGTTTAGCGCTTTACCGTTCGGCCACGGTGGCAGTTGAGTGGAGGAGTGTAATGATAAATGATAAATCTCATAATGCCATCTTTAGCCTTTTGTTTACTGAAAAGACGCGTTTTGTAAAGATAGATTAGCCGTTTCATGCATAAAGAGCACGATCGTTTGGGAAAGGTTTCAAACAAACAATAAAGACACTGATGTGATGATGAAATTGCGTAAGTCGGGAAATATCTGCGTCGCAATGTTTTGTTTTGGTTTTAGGAAGTTGACCTTAAAATTTACGACTTCATGACATTATCATTCGAAATCAACAAAAGATATTTCAACAGTATATGGCATCATTCTTTCTTTAGAATGTTTTATACATGTATGTGAAATAGCTTCAACAATGGTTTGCTGCATAATGGTAAAAACAGCCTTGACCTAAAAAAAGGGCGAGAGGTACCATATTTACGGATTCAGGCTAAATTTAAAATTGATATATATAAAACGTTTGTTTTTTGATCGATTACAAAAAATAATTTTTGTCATATAAAGAAATTGTGTCTGGCGTGAATTACACTACAGTTTTTATTCTTAGGGCTCTTTGACTTCTTCAAATGATTTTTAATGATAGAGTGAATCCCTGGCCCTCTATAATTACGCACAAAAGATCGAGTCCCCTTAACTTCGTGCAATTTCTTGTGGCGGAAAGTGGTGGAGGAAGCATTAAAATTTAAGAAGAGCATATTTTGGTTCTGTTTTACATGGACTTGTTTTTGCCTGTGAAGCACGCCAAATATTTCCATTTAAGTTAAGGTGTTTTCTGCTATTTGATTACATTTTACAATTGTACCCTATTTGTAGGGATGCCCACTCTCAATACAGTTTCCACTAGAACGATTTTTCATTTACTGTGTGCGTGCACTCACACACGTATTGTCTATGGAGAAACTGATCGATACAAGAAATCCCAGGCATGTTAAATGGCGTACATACTTGTTTTGATCCAAATGTAGGCCTATATCAGGGTATTTCAAGAAATTCCTGATTCCACCAGAAAACATTCACCAAACTTTTTCCTGTTTGGTCAGTAAATAGAGAGGACCTTCCTGCATGAAGAGATCAACTTTTTTTAATGCAAAATTTAATGAGATGAGAACTACAACAGGTTGAAGTGACACCATTCCGTGCATCAGGTGTTCAAACGCAATTATCTCCAAATTTGGAGTGAATCAGACAAGCAAACTTACATACTCATAAAATTTAACTATTTATGAAGACAAAATGTGTAGGATGTTAAGAAATTTAAGAACGTTTAAGCCTACCGCGGCCCATCTCAAATCATGCACTTCCCCGTGCACTTCTTACTACCATGTCCATTTCATAGGGAGTATAAAAACCGGGGACCATCATGGCTTCCATGCACACAGTGTATTGCTCAATGTAGTAAAGATAAACTTTGAGTTGGAGCAAATTTCTCAAAATTGGCAGTGATTAATGTTACCAAACTTATGCCATGATGAAATATAATAATTTTTGAAGATAAAATGTGCTGACCGTAAAAGATTGAACAATGTTTAAGACTACCGCCATTCATTTGAAATAATGCACTTATTGTTCATCTCCTCTATGGAGATATTTTCCATGGCGGCCATCTATGATCATGCTTGGGGTTTCACCAAACAAACCATGGGTTTTGAGGTCTTATATTTTTTGCTGTATGTCAACAAAATCGATTAAATTTTCAGGATGCTCTTATTTTCATGTTGTTATAAGCAAATATAATGTTCCAGATAACGCTAGTTAATAAATACATTAAGAAAAAGTACCTTAAAATTGCACTTTCTGTTAGTAATCCTTTTGGACTTTAACTTTTAAAATGTTCTAGCAGCCCTATATAAAACCGTAACACTCAAAAGGCCATATCTCTGGAATGAAACGTCCGATTAAGATTATTTAAACGCCAAAATGTTTCTTTCATCAATTCCCAGCCAATAAGTTAGGTCTGAATCAATTTAAAAGTACTTCAATTTTTAGTGGACATGCCTACTATTTGTGACCGAAACATTATTTTGTGTTAAAAAGTAAGATGCACGGGGAAATTATAGCTTAATTTTTTCTTCTATTATGATTTTTATTGGGACGTCCCCACATTTAGGGGTATGCCCCCCTCACTTCCGCCGCCCACTAAAGAGGTTTTGGATACAATCGTCAGAAGGTAAGGAGACGATCCTGTATAAACAGTGATCTGAGTGCCCATCTCTCTTTCATTGGCGATTGGGCCAGAATCCTCCATGTAAATGTTGCTATAGGGGGATCGCTACACCTCCTCCACAGCGAGTCTGTTACCTTCCCAGCATTTAGGAATGCCGGTACCCATTTATACATCTGGGTAAAGTGCCTTACTCAAGGGCGCAACACGATGGCGTCGCCGGGGCTTGAACCCGCAACCTTCCGATTATGTGTAGGGGGCCCGTTCCGTTCGGCCATCATGCTCCCGTAAGAATGATACCCACACAAACACCCCTACATACCAAATCAAGAGTTAAACAGACGAGTGGGCGGGTAACTTTGTTCGCAGTCACTTTGTTTGTTTGGAAATCTATATTATTTAGGCTATATTTCTTTATTGTTAATCCTACCTTGCAAAATATAAGTACGTCTCGCATTCCATCTTTATTGGCAGGTTTTTGCTGCAACAAATTAGACTTTCTTCTTTGCACAACTAAACCAGCCATCGTTACTGTCAGTAGAATGATATTAATGATAATCGCCAATGCAACAGGAATTCCAAAAGCATAAAGATTAGCACGCGAATCAACTATCCAACATAAAACACTTCTGCCATAAATACCTACATCAGATGGCATTAAGACGTGGACAACTAACGTCAAGGTCACGATCAGTAATGGTATGCACAAACCAAATAGCAGACAGGCCAGTTTTTTCATCCCTGTATCACTTTTCCGATTGACTGGATGAATAACAAACTTTTCAAATAGAATTACCGCTAGTATGATCGCCCAAGTAAAGACAGATAGCCACAAGTAATGCGTTAGCGCAGCAAACACGATACAGAGTGTATCCGACATTACAATCTTATCCGAAAGAATAGTGAAAACCTGTGCAGTAAGAAATAAGCTAACGCTAAGACACAAAATACCAAATCCGTACAAATGACGAAGGGTTTTGAACTTGCAGTAAGTTACGATCGTAAAAAGCTCCGTAATTAAAGACAGACATGTAAATACAAAGGCGACACAATCAAGAACTCCAGAAATAAATCGGTCAGAATGAGATTGAGTTTTATCGATTTTAGAAGGAATAGAATCAATGCAGATTTGGGCAGATTTGTCTTTCAACAAAATAAAACGACCAGTATCAAAAACGCCATCGCTACTACCGAGGAAAAACCCGCTTTCGTTAATATGATACTCTGAGGACTCTATCGTTATCATTTCGCAATCCAACAATGGAATATCTATCATTTGACCACAGAAAATACTACTTCCGTTGTTGTAAGTTTCCCTTCGAATTACATAATGGAAATTAAAAAATAATGTGATCTGGGGCGACATACTGTCCGTCATAAAAATAAACATTTCCATGATTTATTGACTGGAATTATATCAGATGGTGATAAAGAAAACCAATTTTCAGTGCAGTTAAAATCGTCGTTCATACCGCTGTTACTATGGTTACAATACACTGCAAAATCAATGTCGTCAATGTTACATGTATGGATGTGTGTATCGGCGTAGAATATTTCTTCGATGCCTTGAACCAGAATAGCGGCATTTCTTATGCTATCATAACGAAGTGCAATCCACAGAGAATGGTCATTAGTAGATATGCGATACTCAAATTGACGTGGATCAGATATGACGTATTTGCTAATCTTGGCTCGCAAACAAACGCTGGATGTTGCTTGACCCTTAAACATGACGATGACCTCCTGTTGCTTGCAATCCCACTTGTCGATTAAGTCGTAGCTGTGTTTAGTGTCATTCTGTAAAACACATTTGTTACTCCGCAATGCAAATCCAAACGAACACACGACGGGTTTACATTGTTGGGATACCAGATCAGACGTTTCTCCAGGTGGACAAACAAAAGACTGGTCAGATGTAGAGTCTTTTGTACTCGGTCTAAAGTCCCACATATTAACAAGACCTGGCTGGAATGCTTCAGCATGTTCAATGCACGCGTTTTCATCATGATCTTCCTTGCTGCATATTTTACAATGTGGATTTTTGTATAAATACAACTGCGGATCACCAAAACATGATATGCGAATCGGGTAAAAGTAAGACCGACAAGCTGTGTTAATTGTGTCATTTTGGAAAGATTCGGGACATTCTGGAAACTCACGGCAGTGGCGTGATATAATGCGTGGGTTTCTCTCATGGTAACAGCGGTTTGTCGTAGAATATTCATAACCCCACGTATAAATATCAACTGGCTTATTCATGTGACATATTGCGCAATACATGTTCAGGTAGTTGACACCCTTAATATCATAAACATGCATTGCATTGGTATGTTCCGACATACAACGTGATTTAATGTATGGTTCCTTCCAAGATCGAGGACACCGATTCACAAGATAAACTGATCTAAGGCTATGCTGTAAAGTTGATGTGGCGTCATAGGCATCGATGCAGTCATATGCGTCTCTGTCATGGATATGTCCTTGCGTTACGTTATGCACATTGTGACACGCAGTGTCGTAGTCAAAACAACAGTCCCCAAAGAATGCACAATCAATGTCACATTGGCAAGTAGTGAGGTCATTGTGATCACATCGACCATCGCAACTACTATGTGATGTTTTATACATCCTTGTGCCATTTACTATCGCAGTTGGTTTTTCAACAGTGATTCCGTCTATAACATGTAAAAGATTACAGTAATGGTGAAAAGAAGTTTGAGAGCGTGTCACATGACAATAAATTGACTCACGTTAGTTAATTACATTTTTTTTTGTATTTCGGGAGGGAATGCAAACTCATTTAAATGAAAAGGCCGATTTTACTCGCCCGACGGCGGTGGTGAGCATGCTGAAAACGATATCACCTAGAAGATAATCCACATGATCCATTACTGATATGCACTTACGACAAAAGCAAGTGAGTTCATCTAGTTCCAAATCCGAACATCTTCCATTCACCCATCCATCAATTATCACACCCAGACGATGTCCCAGAGATTGCAGTCGCACAGTCCCAATTAAAACAGTTGTGGAGTTCAACCCAATTCTGTTTTGTACATTACTTGCTTGAACGTGATCGCAATCGAAATTGAAATATTTACAGTTGAAAAAATTCAAATGCTCATCGTAATAAGTGTGCCCGGCAAAGCAAATTCTGCTCCGCATATCTTCACCGCTTATTTGAGCTTCCAGATAGTAACTGGTGATGGTGCTACTGTATCTGTATGATGGGCCCAAAGTCACATTTTGTGTCCCGTTTACGTCACTCCATCTCGTTTCTGTTGCAAATACAGCATGACCCAGTGGTATGAGATGATTGAATTAGTAAAGTGAAAAGTATTCTCGGGGTAATTTTTGGAGTACAAAATTAATTCACGAGAATTTTAAAACATTTATAAGGCTGAAGAAATCCAGATTTCATATGATGTATTGGCGTTATTTACGTTGATATAGCAAATAAGGATTTATTGGAGGACACTAGAAAGAGACTTATCTCACGGTTAAGCAAGTTATAAAACTCTTGGAATTTGCCTTAGCACTCTGTACTGTGTATTAAGAGAACAACTATAATTTTAATCCTATTCTATTACCCCCCACAAAAGTGGTATATTTGAATGGTGTGGAGGTATCATATTAACAACTGCGTTGCAGTGTTATTGGTTGGGTAAAAACCAACAAATGGCATACCATTGACAAGCTTTGAGAAAAACAAGATTAATATTTAATTATGTACATTTTATGCAAATTAGCTCATGAATAATTAATGAGCTCATAGCCAAATATATGATGAACAAATTATTTTGATTTACATTTTTGAAGTGTATGAGTACATCAATGTGGCATTTTTATGCAGTTTTAAATACACTGCCGTGTTTCTACATATAATAAAAAGAAATATATTTTAAAAGTTTATGGACATTTTGGGGCTAATTTTAGGGCAAAATGTTGCCTAAAAATGGTTAAAATATGCAGGTTTCCAACATTTTAAACCATTTTATGATGTGTTAATGGTAGTTATATTAGGGAAAAGGTGTTTTGTGGATAGAGAAGTGATAAATTATCAGAACTGTTCCAAAGATAAGACTTTATTTGTGTAAATATTTTGTTTACATGCATATTAAGCCATTTCGTGCCATATGGCACGAAACTGATAGGGGGTAATAGAATAGGAAATAGAATGTGAAATATATGTAATCTGGTCAGCCTAGCTATCACGAATCTGTACATTGAATACTGGAATAAAGGTGCATTACACAATTTGCCTCTCAAACAATCTGCATAACTTAAGGACGCACACCTCCAATGGCGTCGCATTGAAATACACGTAAAAATGAACGTCTTTCCTTGTTTAATATGAGGTCTTATTTTTTATTACGATACAGTGCAGTATAGTTGTTTACATTTAATTGATTTAGCATACCTTTTATATACATGTGCACAGGAACAACTGTTACTACGAAAACTTTGTATTTTTTGAAGTTATAGGAATAACAAAGATCAAAATTGGCTTTTAAGAGTTGATTCAGATTGTGCAAGCCATCATTCATTTAAATGCTCAAAATAAAGAAAATGTTTTACAGCGTTTAATAACAATATAAGGGCATTGCAATCTCATGCTGTGCCTACTAAGTAAAATAATTTGGTCTTTTTGTCTTTTTGAGGACTGTTTTTGTTTGCTTCATAGTTTTTTAGTACGTGGTAAAGAGCATGATATTCTACAATCTACGAAAAAAGTCCATGGAACGCTTGGTACACTCTGTCGAAATTCCGTACAGAGTTTCATATGATCATGGAAATGACGTATATTTTGCCTGGGAACAAGCATGACATCTACAACAATGATTTACCCTTCCCTCTCCCCATCAATCAATGTTGGAACACATTGGGAAACCTCTGAAGACATTGGCATTTCTCAACATTGAACGGGGGAGAGGGGGTGAGAGTTTTCCGTTATATACACGCAGGCGTTCCAAGACTTTTTTTCGTTGATTGTAGATTAGATATTAAAGAACTTCTCCTTACTATTAGAGCAAATGATAGCAGCATTCATTTCGCCACAAGCACATTCAGCTGTTATCTCCTGGACAGTACATTCATCCAGAGATAATGCTTCGTAGCGGCACTGTATAGACATAATCGTGGGTGGTGCTCCATCTTCAGAGGGAAGTTGTGTGCCTGCAATCGCCCATTGGTATCCCATATGACGACATACTAGTTGTGCTTCTATTCGGGTCCATGTCGTAGTACAGATTCTGCCCCAGGAGTCATAACCATCAAACACCTCTACGACACGTCCTCTACTAGAGTCCCTGCCCACAAGCCTGAATGCGAATGTCTCATCTGTACAATACATCGACATCGTAACTAAATTAATATTACATGCAGTCCTATTCTTATTATTTGCCACTGGCATGGTATATCAACACATGTTGACTACCAGTTTAGTTACCCTCTCTGAGGAATAACACAATATGTGGTGCTAAATCATATTAAAAACTCGACAATCGAGCCCCTGTAAAAGCATTATGGGTGTATCTAAGAGCGTGTTTATAGTGGTGTACGGTATTTATACGGTATCATTATACGCATATGGGATTAGGATGGAATGTGACTTATCCGTTATCTCGGCTGTTTATAGTGGCAACCAATAGCGCTATTCTGGATCCGAGGTAGATGAACTCAGCGTGTTCGAGGTCACCACAATGCAATATGGGAGACACAAATATGGTGCCAGTTTCAAATAGTTTGCCGTCGAAACGATACCGGTCATTTTTTAAAACATTATTGCTACAGTGCCGTGCCATATTTGTAGGTGATGTGTTATTACAGTGACAAATTTGAGCTCGGAGAATTATATTGCCCTGCTCCACTTCCTTGAATAACGGTATCGTTAATCCCTGTCTGTTTATAGTGACCGTATACGGAATGAATATACTGCAATATCCATCGATATCGAAGGATATCAGTTCCGTATAATATGTGCGGCAAATAGCGCTATTGGTCTGTTTATAGTGGCGACCAATACCGTATAAGATGTACTTATACGCTAAATACCGGATAATCTGGATCACTATAAACACGCTCTAACATACCGGATTTTTAAGGACCCTGAGCCAGGCCAACCATAGGGCCTGCACTTTGGCTTGACATTTGAAAGGGGCGTGAATTCATTTTTGGATACGCCCCTATTATAATTAGGTAATACTCGACTCACACACATTCCCTATATGTATAGGCTATACATGTACCACATGTAGTCAATCTGTCTGCTTTATCTGTGCCGTTCTTAAGCAAATACGGTAGTTAAAAGTCGTGTTCACACAGTCGGACTTAAATCACTTATTACCGGTCTTAAATTACGTCGGTAATAGTATCGGATATAAGTGGCAGTGTGAATTAGCGTCGGATATAAAAAAATTACTATATCCGACGTAATGTGCTTTAAATCCGACAATTTGTTCACACAGTCGGACTTAAATTACGTCGGTAATAGTATCGGATATAAGTGGCAGTGTGAATGAGCGTCGGATATAAAAAAATTACTATATCCGACGTAATGTGCTTTAAATCCGAAAATTTAAGGCTGAAGATATCCAGGGTTAAGAGCTGTTAAGACCGATCGAAACGTTACGTCCGGTAATAGTAATTACGTGTGGACATGCAGCACTATTGGGCTGTCGGATATAACTGGGAGTATATCACTCGCGCAAAATTTTAAGCAGAGTCATAGGCGTAGATCCTGGGGATGGGGAGGATAAATCCCCAATATTTTGCCAGGGGGTGGTCCATTCAATCACCCCCCATGTTGACGCCTGATAATGGGTTTCTGACCAAATTAACCTCATATTTGCCCATTTTTGCCCCCAAAGTGCACATTTTCGCGCTTCGCGAGCATTTATTCTACTTTTACACCATTATTTCATCAGTTTAGCTTCAAAATAGCAAAATTTTTGACGCGCTTCGCGCGAAATTGAACCAGAAACTTATTCTGTCGCCAAAAGGTGCTGGATTGACTATACTTGATATTTTTTCCCAACTCCACCCCCCAATGTCAAACAAAAAGAAATCTACGCCACTGAGCAGAGTAATTTACTGCGTGATGTCATCATGGCTGCAGCTGCAAATGTTAATATAAATAAACGCAATAGAGGGGTCCATTGGAATGACAAGGAACATTGGCTATCCTCAAAATTTGGAGAGACACGGAAAGTATTTCTGGGATAAAAAAAAAAAAGCTTTGGGAGGAGATAGCCACGCTATTACATGACAAGGGGGGATTCCCCATACGGTTGGGGGAGCAGGTACATGCGAAGATAAAGGCACTGAAAACTCTCCATCGCACCCTCCATGATCGGGTAAAAAGTTCAGGCGCAGGAGCAATTGACCATCCTTATTGGGATGACCTACAAGAGTTTCTAGGGGATAGCAAATGTAAACCCTCCAGAGGGCTCAGTGGTGGTGGTGGGGGGGGGCAGTATGGCCCTGAAAGTAGATGGAGATGACATTTATTAAGCCATAAGCATGATAACAGAAAGGGATGTAATTGGATTTTATAAGATGATTAGGGGGGTCCCAAATACGGAAAGAAAAATAGGGAGTGTCATAAAATATTTTTGATGACCAAAATGTAGGAGTCACAACACAACATGACTACAGATAGTGTGTTTATTTTATTCCAAAAGACTGATGCCTGTTTGGGGGGTTGCAAACGGTGGGGGCCATAAAATCTTTGCTGACGAAATAGGGGAGGTCGCAATTTTATTGAAGCCGACTTTTTGTAAATTTGGGACACCCCCCCCCCCCCAAGAAAAATTTAGCAAGATGATGGGAGTCATTGTTATTTTTTTTATTTTTTTCATTTTTTCAAAGATGTCCACCATGTAGGGCCTACATGTATAAAATGCGATATAGAGCTAAGTCTACTGTAAAATGGGACTACTTTGTCAAACTAAAATAATAATAATAATAATAATAATAATAATAATAATAATAATAATAATAGAACCTACATAAATACAAAATTGGTCTGAATTTTGGAACTTTTGAATTTGCATTTTCTTACATGACATACCTACCGCATGGTCTGTAATTTTTTCTAAAGAGGGGCGTTTATTGAAAGTGAAAAAAATTTAAAATCGGGATAAATTTTATGACCGGTAATAGGGATTTATGACCGGTAATAGGCTATATCGGACATAACACGTCGAACATACGCTGGCGAAGTTACGCAATTTATCGGATTAATTACCATAGCAATAGGTGAAAACAATTTTGAACATATAGATTGAATACAATACTGGTCTTTTCAAAGATACTAATCGTACAGGTGCAAGTAATCATCATGATTCACCTATTGCTATGGTAGTTAATCCGATTATTACGTAACTTCGACAGCGTATAGCGCTATTGCCGACAAATGTGGACGCGCTAAGGGATTAGCGGATATATTTAATTCGATCGGACATAAGCCTAGATAAAATATTACCGGTAATAAGTGCATGTGTGAACACAGCTAAACACGATTTCATCAAACATTATAACAATAACTCTTTTACAGTGTGCAATCATCCCGGGCAATAATTGGGCAATAATAGAGGATGTGCGTGAAATTATTGATTGGCTCCATACAAAGGAATTGAACCGGTGTCCTTCACCGTAATCATGGCACAATGCAGTGCATTCAATCAAGCGTTGTCGTCAACCTATTTGATCGTATTTGTGCATTTGTTATGTGTGTGAGACGAGCTGTCGCGGTAGATTGCAAAGCTTGTAATCATGCTTTTGTTGAATGAATTTGAGTACTCCGCCATATTTACGGTATGATACGTCATAATCTAGGTGATTATTTGCATTGGATGTCTTGAATACGCTGGCGAGGTTGTGTAATAATCGGATTAATGCTATAACAGTAGGTGAATACAAGTTTTGAATATATCGCGTTGCAAAGCCCCATTCAGTGATCCCAGCGAAAGTGAAAAAAAATCAAATTGTTACTTTTATAAAAAAATTTAATGAACAAAATAGGCACAAAACCCAACAAAACGGCAGTATTGACGAAGTTGAAGCCCCATTCAAATACATGTAGCTAATTTATATGTACTGTCAGTATATAAATTACAGATTCACGTAAATGCATTATTTTTGTCTTAAATAGGCCTACACGGCTTAGGGCTGAACCACTAGCAGAAGACACCAAGTTGATGTTTTATGACCTTTGACATTCTTTTGTGGCGAGTGACATGGTCAGTTCAATTCACGCCGAGTGTCCTTGACAGGTTTAACTCTGCTTCGGTGGTCATGAAAGAATTCAAAAGATAACCTCTGCCCCAACAATCCCAAGCAATTGTCTGAAACTGCTCTTTGGATGATGTATCATAAGAACTCAGTCGTCAAATGATGATAGTCATATAATGACCAAAAGATTATTACTGACTATATCATTGAAGACTGAGTTCCGCAGTCTTGTACAAAATCTGAATTTTGATGATTTTTACGATCGTCCGGATGAAAAAAAAATCACTGAATGGGCCGTTAGTTCCCTCCTCTCCTTACACTGGCAATATGGATCAAAGAAAAATAAAGAAAACAAGAAAGAAAAAAAAGACAAAGAAAAGAAACAATAAAAGAAAAACAAATATGAAAAGTTCGAACAATATTTGGTTTATAAAATTAATGTGACCGTGATGAGGCTCGAACTCACCACCTTCCGATTTAAAGTTCGAAGCGCTAGTGTACCAAATTCTGATGCCTTACCAAGTGAGCTGTGCTCCTGAGATACGAAATAAAAATAAAATAATACACTGTATACCTGCTTGTGTCGGTAATTGATTTGCTCAAATTCCATAATGGTACAGTGCAACAGAGCAAAAATGCCCAAAATTTAAAAGCTATATAATTTATGACCACTATACACTACACAAAAAAATACTAATACAAGGGAATTTCAACGTAAGAATCCAAACAATTAAGTACCAACATGCACAGCTTTGTCCTTATATCACATTTGGGTTTTAACAAAATGTTATCAAACCTCTACTGTGATTGGCAGCTGCACAAGGCATCTCTTTGATAGCTGATCATGGCCATCCATTCAGCAAGTGGCTACTAACTGACCTTGACAGGCTTGAATGAGCACTGTCATCTGCTATAAAACCATCACACTCTAGGACTACACCACATTTCGCCATACTGCATTCTAGAAACGCTTGCTGTTAGAATAAGAAAAATTTTAATGCTAAATTATTGCACATTCTAGGGAAGCGTGGTTACCGTTTTGAAATAACCGAGTGAGAGGGTCTTCAAGAAAATATTTTTCCTGTCAAAACTGAAGCATCCTCTGTATAAAAGAAAATATGAATATTAACTGCACATCATATATAACGATTCGTGATACCCAATTGTGGCACATTTGAGGTCGTTTATGAGGCAGAGAATTTTATTTCAATTTTATATACGCCAAAATATTTTTTTTTTTTTTCTATAATAAGGATAGAAAAAACGTTGAAAATTCTATGTATAAATAACATTAGACCCGGCAAAAGATTACTGTTTCGTTTTTATGGTAATCTAATCTTTTATTTCCTGAAGAAACATTTGGGGTCTAAAATGGATTTTTTTGTAATTGATAAAAACATCGAACGTGTATACAAGAAAAATGGTAGGTTCCTCTATAGTATTTTACTGACCATGGAAATGTACTGACACCGTGCGAGCACATGTCAAAATCGATATAATGTATTGTCCATATAGACGCGCATTTATCATGTTTATTGTCGGATTAACAACAATTGAGCGCTATTAATACACATTAATGTTTTTAGGCAAATAAAATTCCAAAATATGGTACGTTTTCTGCTTTTGCTTGTCACGTGGTAGGCCTATATTGAAGTTGCGATTATATCTTCAAATACGTTTCATAAAAGATTCCATCAAGACAAGTGGCCGAGTGGTCTAAGGCGCTAGGCTCATAGAGCATCTCCAAAGCGGCGTGGTGCGCCGTGAGTTCGAACCCCGCCTCTGCCAAACTTTAAAAGAAGTAAAATTAAAATTTAACTTTTTTAAATTTCATATTGGGGAAATGTGACTGGGAGAATTTATGTATGGCGTGGAGTGGTGTGCTCTAGGACCTGGTCACTCCATAATGTTACAGGGAGCACAGTACTTTGACAATGGAGTGAAAGACTATTATTATTGATTAGGCGCGGATTTTAAAAGTACAGCTCCTATGCGTGTATAGCAAAAAATTGGAATATAATGTTTGGAATGATGTAACTAAAGTACTAAATGCATTCTGCAAAATGCGCTCTGACCAATTTATAAAGCATTTCATTAGCTTTACTTTGACATATTGTTTGACATATTTGGAATTATGGTAAATCATTAAATAAAATATTTATTAATTAATCAATTATGTCGATTAATTAAAAATTTAATGCAAATATGCATATTTTCTCTGACAGAATTGTAGGATTTGACAAGAGCCATCTTTCTTGTAAGTTTGATTCTTATAACATACCGGTATCGTATTGCGTCCCGTTATAGTTGCAGAAAAAATACGCGTGCAGGACACACATACGCACACACCCCCACACACCCAGAGGATCGTACCGTTTTACAATCGTATAACATTCATTGGCGCTAGTAGTAGTAAATTTCAATTTTCTTTGCTTTACCTCACTTGTTCTGCTCAAAATTAAAAGGGGACATATCTGACAGTAAAAGCTTACATTTTATGGAAATTATGTTTAACTACAAAACAGATAAAGCAGACAAATTTACTATACATAGGCCTATACATGTATGGTATCTGTATGCCAGGGACTGTTTAAGAATATAACATTAGATTTATGATATTTACTTCGAGGCCTGTTCAATATCAAAAATGTGAAAAATATCAAATTTTAATAATTTGTCATAAAATGTGTATTATATCGTGAATTTCAAACAATGAAATTTATTTGATATCAGAAAGACATTCTTCATATTCAGAATGCAATTCGATATGTCTGATGTGCTCTCATGTCCCACAAAAAATACTATCGAAACGCTCAAAACAGATCCCTTAATTTGGTTAATTTTCTTTTCTTGTTTTCTTTATTTTTTTCTTTATTTTTCTTTGATTAATATTGCCAGGGTAAGGAGAGGAGGGAACTAAAGGCCCATTCAGTGATTTTTGATTTTTTTTTCATCCCGACGATCGTAAAAATCATCAAAATTCAGATTTTGGATACTAGACTGCGGAACTCAGTCTTCAATGATAGTCAGTAATTTTTATATTTTGGACATTATTATGACTATCATTTGAGGACTGAGTTCTTATGATCCGAGGAGCAGTTTCAGACAATTGCTTGGGATTATTGGGGAAGAGGTTATCTTTTGAATTCTTTTATGACCACTGAAGCATAGTCAAACCTGTCAAGGACACTCGGCGTGAATTGAAAGACCATGTCACTCGCCACAAAAGAATGTCAAAGGTCATAAAACACCACTTTTGTGTCTTCTGCTATCTAAAGGCCTATGGCTGATTTTGTACCTTTCGTCATTGTCATAGATGTGCTAACATAGCTTGCTAGTGCAGTGGTTCAGCCGAAAGCCGCGCCGTGTGTCTAAGACAAAAAATAATGCATTTGCGTGAGTCTGTAATTTATATACCGGTACTGACAGTATATAAATTAGCTACATGTATTTGAATGGGGCTTCAACTTCGTTAATACTGTCGTTTTCCTGTTGTTGTTTTTTTGCCATTTGTTTTTCATTAAAAAAATTTATAAACGTAACAATTTGATTTTTTTTTTCACTTTCGCTGGGATCACTGAATAGGGCTTTATAGCGCGGATTATTTTAAAACTTGTTTTTACCTACTGCTATATAGTATTAATCCGATTATTACGTAACTTTGCCAGCGTATTCAAGACATAGGTTATGCAGGGATAAACTGTACATGGGTATAGAGGCCCTGCATGCTTTTATCGATTGGCTCCAAACAAAGGATTTGAACCGGTGTCCTTCACCGTAATCACGGCGCAGTAGCATACAGTCCATTCAATCAAATGTTGTCAGTGTGCGAGACGAACGATGTATAAATCTGGAGGTCACATCATCACTTATCATGCTTATTGTAAAAAGTTTGTCCAATGCATATACTGTGTGTATTGTTCCCGGGTATTGTCAATACAGTCAAGCAAACAGGTATTATATTTTTAAAAGGCCGCTATAGTATATTCACAGGGGTGTCTTGAATGGCCAATCATATGGGACATAATCAAATTGCAGTGACTGCTTCCTTTGTTACCACATGTCAGTCATCTTGTGATTATTGGACCATGTAAACCTGCAAAAAACGAGCCAAAGTGCAGGCCCTATGATTTGGAGGCCCCAACAAACTCAACGTGAGGAAGCCATGTGCAACCAAATGGCCAGAAGTTAGAACAATTAGATGAGCCCCCCCCCACATGCGTGGAGCATGTGATTTGATCACTTAAAGCCCAAGGTCATTAGATATCCTATCCAATGATCTTGAAGTTACAGTGTGACATGAGATGTTGTTATTTTTTTATAAAGAACAACTTTTGCATTTTGATTAACTTACGTACAGATAGATCATAATATATTTTGGTAAAAGAGATGGCAATGAACAAAATAAGACCATTTTATCCGCTGTAATTGATGGAAATCGATTTAATTTAATATTAATACTATTTAGAAGACAGCATGTGCGTGTTTTTGTTTCAAAAACAAAGTTGATAATAGGTATGAAAATACTAAAACAAACTTTCTTGATCATCCCATTTGAGAATTGAAAAGATAGTATATCTATCGGAAGAGGGCACTGTTTTCACCAGCCGCAAGATGTTTTGTTTTTCTTATTTTTGTTGTTTAAATCTCGTCTTCTGTTCATCAATTTGTCTCCAATACACATCGGTGAGTATCTTCTAAGTAACAACAATGAAGTAAATTCGAACATAAACGAAACCAGTAGTTGTTTTAGTAGCAAAAATGAAGCTTATTTCACCACCGTAAATAACTCTGTTCGGTGCCAAATTCGTCACCATGGCACACGTATTAAAAACCTCGCGTCGAGGTTTTCCAAAGTTTAAAAAATAACGGTTAGTTAATGAAAACAGAAGAAGTGAAATTTAGCAACGCGACAAGGTTTATTTGCCCGTAATAGAGTTCTATTGTATTCGCTATTGTATCCGCTATTGTATTCTATTCATAAAAACTACTGCAAAAATCGCGGCATACACAGTTCTTGCTGGTTACTACCGCCGGCGTTTCGCATTTATTAAAATTCAAAATGATCGGATACTCTTACAATTATAGACTTATACCCGCTTTTTATATAATATTAACAAATTGCAATTATGAAAACTAAAAACTTTTAAAGTGAAATATATTTACCATCGAAAATATATCATACTTAATTGTATATAATCTATATTGAACCCTGAAGTGCCCAATTATATCAAATGGAAATTCATACTAGCACCTATGGGCATCTATCGACGTATAACAATGTTAATCTTTCGTTCATGCTTCACACCTAACTCGTTTATTTACACACTGCATGCAAGAAGCATATTGGAAAGGCTAGCATCGAGCGATGGCAATAGCGGCGGTAGATGCAAATATGAACAACATCATTCAAGCGTTTAATCCCTTATAACCTTTAGGTCCGAGAAGTGTGAAAGTTTGTGAATGATGTTCTCTATACGTCAGTGTAGAATCATCGTATGCAATTTCAACCGCAGTAGGCATATTATGACACAATAATCCATTAATTACTCGGACTAGAATCCAGAACCCACAGTCTTTTGATAGTTGGTGGTTGTGTAAATATTTTCTAAACACAGCTTTGTGCTATACCAGAGAAGATGTAATTCTGTTCTCCCTGCTTTTCTTACATCTTCTCTTGCAAACTGGAATGTGTATGTGGAGAATTGTAATTTTAATATCCGATGCTATTATGACACAATAATCCATTAATTACTCGGACTAGAATCCAGAACCCACAGTCTTTTGATAGTTGGTGGTTGTGTAAATATTTTCTAAACACAGCTTTGTGCTATACCAGAGAAGATGTAATTCTGTTCTCCCTGCTTTTCTTACATCTTCTCTTGCAAACTGGAATGTGTATGTGGAGAATTGTAATTTTAATATCCGATGCTAAGGAAACAAGCAGGTATGACTATAATATTAATCAAAATCATGAATAATATCAAACAAATCCTCCTACTCTCTCAGTACACTTGATTTAGGCCTGCATTACAAGGTGTATCAAAATGATTGGTACCCATCAATTTTGATGTTTATTGAAAAGCCTGACTCTTCCAAATACAACATTGGATACTCTTGAAATGTCCAAAATGTATAGTTTATGACTTGTTTTACAATTAATCTACAAATTATTTGGATCTTAAGTTGAATTTTGATGTGTCAGACTCATGCATTATCAATGAAAATGATGGGTACCAATCATTTTGATACATCTTGTATGATTATAGACCTACGGTAATAAATACTTGAAGAAAAAGGTTGTGCTAAACAAGAAACCTTTCGTGCTTGGCTGATCCTTACTGGATGAAGGTCATAATAGGCCCTGCATGCTTTTATCGATTGGCTCTAAACAAAGGATTTGAACCGGTGTCCTTCACTAAATCATAGTGCAGTGCAGTCATTTCAATCAAATGTTGTCATCAACCTATTTGATCGTAGTGCATTTGTTATATGTACGAGCGTGTTTATAGTGGGAGCAGATGTGCGGTACATTACGGTAAATTTCTATCCGGTCAGAAATTATCCGGATAAACACTAGCAGTATATGGTCGAATCCAACCAAAAGTGTCCACGGGCCAAAAATAAAAGTCCGTAATAAAAATGTCTCCACAATTTTTTCCTTTTGCCCATTGATTGATGACATATTGGCCTTATAGGAACCAAAAGTGCCATTACTAATCTTGAAAAATAAATCCAGGACGTGTGATAGTAAATGTGATGTCAATACCCAATGTTACCTACGAATACCACTAGGATGCTTTCACTATCGCAATACTAATCAACCTAAAACAAATGGAATATTCCCATTAACGCTTTTTTCGTGTAATGTAGACCACAGGGTGTCAGGTAAATGCTAGCTCAACCAGAAAATATTTGTTTTTATTTTTATAACGCGATCATTATAATCTTAGTCAATTTATGCTAGTTTATTTTTGAAAATGAAGTTTAGGTAAGTTTCTGTATTTTATTTATCAAATGAGTATGAATCAATTTACACATTGTATAAGAACGAGTAGGATATATGTTTTCAAGAATATTAGGAATTATACGCATACACCTAACGCTTTATACAATGAAAAGGTGAAGAAACCCGGGTATTCGTAGGTAACTTGAGCGATTTAACAATATCTATATTGAGTTTAGAGGTTTAAATTTTGCTATTATGGTAATGAATTAATAAAATGGTAGTTTTTAGATGTCTTTCAGATGGTACGTCCAAATGAATAAATGCTATTACCTTAGATCAAAAATTTTTTATGCTTTTAGCAAGATTTTGACCACTTCATTTTGATATACAAGTAGTTAATCAGCCATTTTACATAATAAATAATTGTTGAATGAATCCGTATATGGGTAATAATAGTGTCCTGGGGTACCGCTTAAAGTTTTTGACAATTAATTTCCATTGGTAGGGACACTTCATTACACATGTCATGTATTATGTTGTATTCGTAAGTAACATTTCGGTATTTGTAGGTAAGAATTAGACTTTTGGTTGATATCGCAATCAAAACTTCATTTTATAAAGCACTTTGAATGTATTATTTTCTTTATGTGCGTTTATTGATACTTTAGACCCTATCATGTATTAATAATGTCGGTTCACAGCGGTTGAAAGAGGATTGAAGTAAGAAACAAAGGCACTAAAGTGACTTTAATTTGCTTAATTGCACACAAATTGCTTAAAACCGTTATTGCAGACTTGTGAAGTCCATCTTGGATACAGTTACGTCTTGTGGCCTTTCGTTTGAGGGCAACTACAATTAGCTTTATACCAGGGTCCATCACTGTGTTGTCTAGATCATGAGACAATGAGAACGGTCGTTTTTTCCATGGTATTCGTAGGTAACCTTAGCGAAAACGTCAAAAGTTACCTTCGAATAAATCAATTTGGACACAAATTACTCAGAAACCAGAAGGTCGGTAAACATTTAAAATGAAGCACACATGACAGTTGACAAATCCAAGTATTTATCTCCTTCTAATCTTCTTCGAATCTGATTTTTCTTTCAAATGAGCAGACCGTCGTCTATTTCAGTACATATTTTTCAACAATTAAGCCGTATTCAGTTTTGTATGGTGGGCATTAGGGTGATTCAGAAATACAAAAGTTTTTATTTTTTGATGGGCCAACATCTAATTTTGTTCATTTTGGTGTAAAAATGCATCATGCAAAATTTCATAAAATTTAGATTAACTTTGGAGGGTGCGCCCGGGCTTTGAAATTTTGTATGCAAAGTCAATAGGGTTTTGGTGCAAAATTTTTCTCCAACAGTGTTTTCACACAAAGACTCAACTTATGTGGATGAATTTCTCAGGTGTGTTAGATACACATGTTTCATATGTAAACCCATCGGAAATTTAAATCAATAAGTTCAAGTTTGTCTATAATAATGAAAAAAGTACATTCACTGAAGAGGGAGTGAATCCTCTCAGTAGCACTGCTGATAGTTAAACTTTTTGTATAATTAATGCAAAGGCAGATGAATAAACTCATGAATATTAACAAAGGCATATCCACTATCTATTACAGGTTGTTACATAATTATCTAGTAGTATGAAAGAAGAAACCCTCCCAGCACCAGATATCAAGTTGATATTGCAGGCTCCCATAATGCTTTCCTGCATAATGCTACAGGATTTATAATACCAGTGTCTTTCTGGCCATTGATTATGACAGTTATGAATAGAGCCATTTGACCATTCAACTCAATAGATACAATGCACCATGGGAAGGGCAGAGATGGGTATTTTGTATTCTCTATAATTCCATGTGGATGATGTGGTCACTGAAGCTGAAAACACAATAGAGAATATGTATACCATTCATTCATTCTATTATAGGCTATCCTAATTATAATATTTTTCTGTGGTCAGAGGACTGGCCAAATGTTTTGGCTGTTCTGTCTACTGCTTTCCCACCACTGAAGCAATTGAGATAAATCTTGAATTTTCTCCTCTTGTCAATATTTTCACTTAATTTTTCTTACATATTTGTTTCATGAATACCTAAGACTACATGCTAACAGTTTTATAGCATAGTTGGATAACTTGGTTATTACTTTCTGGTGCTTGAGCGAAAATTACCAAAAATCCTCATAGACTTCACACACAAAACTTCAAAGCCCGGGCGCACCATCTAAAAATTATTTGAATTTCTTGAAATTTTGCATGATGTATTTTTACACCAAAATGAACAATATTAGGGGTTGGCCCATTAAAAAATCAAAACTTTTGTATTTTTGAATCACCCTAGTGGGCATGTATGTGAATTCGCAACTTTCATTGACATATGATTTGATAGCAAACATGCAGGCCTTCGTTATGTACCAATATGGGCATTGGCATGAATGGCGGTGTTTCACAATACTGTCATGATGTCAAATTGTATTCGTAGGTAACATTCGGTTACCGAAATTTACCTACGAATACTTGCTTTTGTTGTTGACATCTCAGAAATATTTAAACGCAGGCTATTGAAACTTGGTAGAAATAAAGAGTGTATTACCCTGCACCTATTGCTTAACTATTGTTTACTATTCTCTCCGTTTGTGGAAATGACACAGCTTTTAACATGTATTCGGAGGTAATGCATATTTTTTACCAAACCTACCTTTGTGCCATTTAGAATTTCTGGCAGCTAAACAAAATAATAAAGATGTCCGAATGCAATGCATTTCAGTATTGGACATATCAAAGCTTGTATAAATTGCGCATTTATTAGTGATTTCCATTTTTTAAAGATATATCTACTGCTATGAAAAATTGTATTCGTAGGTAATGTAAAAAAATACCACTCAAAAAATTATCACAAAAAATTCATAATTATGTACAAATATGTGAAAAATTGAACAGGCAATCTTTGAATACACACCTTTCAGGAAATCAATTTAGATTCAATCCAATGACTTCTTTTCATAACTGATTTAGATGTTTTTAAAAATACCTTAAGAAATATTTTGAAAAATGGGTAAAAATAGCATGTTTTGGGGTCTCTGTGTCTAAGTTTTCACAGAAGGGGGTATTATTATATATGGCGCGAAGCGTATGATCAAGGCGAATAAACACAATACAAAAACGAATGCCAATTGATTAACACTTTTAAGTTATGGCCCTGAACATGCCGTGTACACTTTTGGTTGGATTCGACCATATGTATGTAGGGTAGATCGATATCCTTCTCAACCGAAGGATATTGTATTTGCACTATAAACACACCAGTATAAATTGTGTGCGGTATTACCGGAAGAAGGAGCTTCGTCATGATGGGTAGACACTAGTATTTTGATAAGTAAAATAGCTGGATGAGGTATGTAGCTGGTTGGGGTGGTTACGGGTCACTAAAACCACTAACCGCGAAATATGGATATCCAACTAGTTTGCCCCGTATGGCTACAAAGAATCACTAACCGCGCAATGTGGATATCCAACTGTTTTGCCCCGCAGGGCCATAAAGAACCACTAACCGTGGATATCCAACTCAAAAAAGCATCAATATCTACCAAAACGTAAAAAGGGCCAAAGTTTTAAAAAAATTGTGAAGCTTTTCACCCTTTTCTACACTTGGTCCCATTTATCACACTAACCGCGAAATGTGGATATCAAACTAGTTTGCCCCACAAGGCTTCAAAATATCACTAACCGTGATATATGGATATCCAACTAGTTTGCCCGCAGGGCTACAAAGAACCACTAACCGCGAAATATGGATATCCAGCTAGTTTTCCCCAGAGCTTCAAAAACCACTTACCGCGAAATATGGATATCCAAGTAGTTTGCCCCGCAGGGCTACAAAGAACCAATAATCGTGATAATGGATATCCAACTAGTTTGCCTCGCATGGCTACAAAGAACCACTAACCGCGCAATATGGATATCCAACTCAAAAAAAGTATCAATATCTACCAAAAAACGTTTTAAAACGCAAAAAGGGGCCAAAGTTTAAAAAATCTTTCCTGTGTGGCTTTTCACCCTTATTTAAACGTGGTCCCATTTATGAAAGTTTCTAAAGACCCATACAGAGTCATCTATACCTGTTGGTTTTCTTAGTTGTCAGTGTTTATTTCGTAGAGTAAATGAATTAATGTTCGTGCGTGATTGAAGTATTTCCGTATAGACGTTATAATGTATTTTGATTTAAGAAAAAGTAGCAAATACTCACTTTCTTACATTTTTCATCGTCATGTTGGATTATGCGCCTTATGTAGAGATGTAGGGCCTATTATGCAGCAGGTTGACATACAGTCGATTTGCTAAGTATAATACTCCACTACTCTTTATATAAACACACAATATAATAAAATGTACACCTTCTATAATGTTTTTGATAATAGGCCTACATACATTGATATAGCCTAAGTCATATTGCACCGCTTTCGAACAGTCTCAAAACTATTAAGTGCTAATTTTGTTGCATGGACAAATTATGACCCGTTCTTCATGTTATTATGATTAAATGGGACCACGTTTAAAAAAGGGTGAAAAGCCACACAGGAAAGATTTTTTAAACTTTGGCCCCTTTTTGCGTTTAAA